>NW_027640068.1:0-1000 GCF_949606895.1 Notothenia rossii
AAAAAATGTTTAATACGTAAATAAAACATTAATTTAACCAGGGAAAATCTCAAAAATACTTCAAAAAGTCTCACAGTGACTTTTACTTGTAATTAGATTGGTTGTTATTGTTTACTTCCTGTTTCTCGGCCAATCAGGACACTTCGTTCTGCGCCACGACCCGGGACTCCAGCAGCGATTCGATGACATCATCAGTGTAGGACAGAGTGTCTCTCAGCACCTGGACCGTGTGTTGACCAATCAGAGGAGGGGGCGTGGCCTCTGAGGGGGGGAAGCTGCTGTAACGCACCGCGGGTCCTACACACACAGAGACACACACAGAGACACACACACACAGAGAGACACACACAGAGAGACACACACAGAGAGACACACAGAGAGACACACACACAGACACACACACACACACACACACACACACACACACACACACACACACACACAGAGATTTGTTTTGTAAGTTAAACTTTACTCAGTACTTTACCGAATGACACTATCACTGATCTCTGTCTTAAGGGTATTGTGTGTGTGTGTCTGTGTGTGTGTGTGTGTGTGTGTGTGTGTGTGTGTGTGTGTGTGTGTGTGTGTGTGTGTGTGTGTGTGTGTGTGTGTGTCTGTGTGTGTGTGTGTGTGTGTGTGTGTGTGTGTGTGTGTGTGTGTGTGTGTGTGTGTGTCTGTGTGTGTGTGTGTCTCTGTGTGTGTGTGTGTGTGTGTGTGTGTGTGTGTGTGTGTGTGTGTGTGTGTGTGTGTCTGTGTGTCTGTGTGTGTGTGTGTGTGTGTGTGTGTGTGTGTGTGTGTGTGTGTGTGTTAATAAAACATGGAGCAGAGGGACTCATTAAAGGCTCACATAGGAGAGGAAGACGATGATAAAAGGAGGAAGAGATGAAGACATCTCTGACCTCCAGATATACATCTCTATCAAGTCCTTATGTAACTATAGAGGAGGGAGGAGAGAGGAGGGAGGAGAGAGGAGAGAAGGAGGAGGGAGGAGAGAGGAGGA
>NW_027640067.1:0-7500 GCF_949606895.1 Notothenia rossii
AGGGACATCCTCCCTGGAGTAACCCAGGGCTAAGTGCCTTGCTCAAGGGCACACTAGTAGTGGTGTTCCAGGCAGGATTTGAACTCGCAACCTTCCGATCATCAGCCCACCTCACTATCCATTAGACCACCAAAAAAAAAAAAAAAAAAAAGTTATAATAATATATCTATTTTTTTATGAGATCCATTTGTGGCGGACGATATTTATTTGTGGCGGACGATATTTATTTGTGGCGGACGATATTTATTTGTGGCGGCCCGCGATGAAAAGGAAATAGACTGCACGTTGTGTGTAGCACACAATTATTAAACCTCCTTGTCAACATAAACACACAAAACATTTAGCAACCCGCGAAACACACACACACACACACACACACAGACAGACAGACAGACAGACAGACAGACAGACAGACAGACAGACAGACAGACAGACAGACAGACACATACGTAAGCTGTGCCCATGTGCTGTCAGCCAGCCGCACAGCTGGCTGTGCCCGCTATGTACTGAGTGTGTGTATTTTGCGGGTTGAGTGATGTAAAATGACAATGGTATCCCGTGGAGGAATTCTGAAATGTTTTACCGTTACATCACAAAAACGCACAGCAGAACCAGACCCTGGAGCGCCGGCCTCTTTATTTACTTACTCCTCTTCATCCCCTATGGGTAATAAGGCTGAGAGGAGAACCCTCCATCGTATTTAGTCCTTAGCAATATGCTGCGCCTCTCCCCATGTATGGATGGGTACCGAGCCCCGGTATTAAACGGGCTCCGCCCGGGCCGGAATTATTAAAGACAGTGGTAACGTTAAGCTCCGACGTTATCTGACTTTTTATCGGTACTGGAGACATTTAAAAAATATATGTCATATGTAGTATTGCTACATAAACATTATATGGCAGTTTTAGTTTATCCAACTCCGTTTCTAACATGCAATAAGACTACAACATGCGTCTATGATGTATTTTCGAGCTTTCCAATCCAGACGAGATCTCTCTCTCCCGTCTGTGTGCGAGGGGGCGGGGCAGTTTGTAAAGGTCTCCTGACTGTGTTACAGACTGTCCTCCTGGTGGTTACTCTGGGTTCTGTCTTCAGGACAGAGTGTTGGATTTTTTTTGATAATTGGATGGAACTTGATTTGATTCAATATTAGAGTAATTTTCTTTCTCTTTTTGTTTAAATATATTTGGCCTTTGTTCATGTGATTGACTGATTTACTCAAATAAAAAGGTTGATGAATTATCATCTAATGATTTGTATGATGTTTTATTTATGTTAAAGGTCACTTTGAATGATTTTAACTAATGATAAGTAGTAGAAAAACTAATATTTTAAATTCGGGACGGTCCACATTAATTTTGGGACGGCTTAGATTGTATTTCGGGACGGTTCCGGGAGGATGGTGAAAAAAGTTAGTCGAGAGCCCTGAACTGGACCTCGCTGAATTTTAGGTGAATACCCCTGCTTTAGATAAAAGTAAGGATCCCCTCCCCTCTCTCTACACAGAGGGGACACATGTTGATGTAGAAGAGACATGTGTCCCCTCTGTGTGAAGAGAGAGTCTCTCTACACAGAGGGGACACGTGTTGATGTAGAAGAGACATGTGTCCCCTCTCTGTGAAGTTGAGCTGCATGTATGTAATGTATATATTCATGGTCTCTCTATGTCTGTCCTCTGTGTGTCCTCAGGCAGCAGAGCGTATGTCCTCCTGTCTCTCAGTCAGCAGGACGGCATCGAGCAGCACATGGACTTTGATAACCGTTACACTCTGCTGGAGCTGTTCGCTGAGACAACGTCCTCCGAGGAGCACGGGGTGTCCTTCGAGGGGATCCACCTGCCTCAGGTACACACCTGTCAATCACCTGTCCATCACGCTGTCCATCACACTGTCCCTCACACTGTCCCTCACACCTATCCCTCACACTGTCCCTCACACTGTCCCTCACACTGTCCCTCACACTGTCCCTCACACCTATCCCTCACACTGTCCATCACACTGTCCCTCACACTGTCCCTCACACCTGTCCATCACACTGTCCCTCACACTGTCCCTCACACTGTCCCTCACACCTATCCCTCACACTGTCCATCACACTGTCCCTCACACTGTCCCTCACACCTGTCAATCACCTGTCCATCACGCTGTCCATCACACCTATCCCTCACACTGTCCATCACACTGTCCCTCACACTGTCCCTCACACCTGTCAATCACCTGTCCATCACGCTGTCCATCACACCTATCCCTCACACTGTCCCTCACACTGTCCCTCACACTGTCCATCACACTGTCCATCACGCTGTCCATCACACTGTCCCTCACACTGTCCCTCACACCTATCCCTCACACCTATCAATCACCTGTCCATCACGCTGTCCATCACACCTATCCCTCACACTGTCCATCACACTGTCCCTCACACTGTCCCTCACACTGTCCCTCACACTGTCCCTCACACCTATCCCTCACACTGTCCATCACACTGTCCCTCACACTGTCCCTCACACCTGTCAATCACCTGTCCATCACGCTGTCCATCACACCTATCCCTCACACTGTCCATCACACTGTCCCTCACACTGTCCCTCACACTGTCCCTCACACTGTCCCTCACACTGTCCCTCACACCTATCCATCACACTGTCCCTCACACTGTCCCTCACACCTGTCAATCACCTGTCCATCACGCTGTCCATCACACTGTCCCTCACACTGTCCCTCACACTGTCCATCACACTGTCCCTCACACCTATCCCTCACACTGTCCATCACACTGTCCCTCACACTGTCCCTCACACTGTCCCTCACACCTATCCCTCACACTGTCCATCACACTGTCCCTCACACTGTCCCTCACACCTGTCCATCACACCTGTCCATCACACTGTCCCTCACACCTGTCAATCACTGTCCATCACGCTGTCCATCACACCTATCCCTCACACTGTCCCTCACACTGTCCATCACACTGTCCATCACACTGTCCCTCACACTGTCCCTCACACCTATCCCTCACACTGTCCATCACACTGTCCATCACACTGTCCCTCACACTGTCCCTCACACCTGTCCATCACACCTGTCCATCACACCTGTCCATCACACTGTCCATCACACTGTCCATCACACCTGTCCATCAAACTGTCCATCACACTGTCCCTCACACTGTCCCTCACACCTATCCCTCACACTGTCCATCACACTGTCCATCACACTGTCCATCACACTGTCCCTCACACTGTCCCTCACACTGTCCATCACACCTGTCCATCACACTGTCCATCACACTGTCCATCACACTGTCCCTCACACCTGTCCATCACACTGTCCATCACACTGTCCCTCACACCTGTCAATCACACTGTCCATCACACTGTCCCTCACACCTGTCCATCACACTGTCCATCACACCTGTCCCTCACACTGTCCATCACACTGTCCCTCACACCTGTCCATCACACTGTCCATCACACTGTCCCTTACACCTGTCCCTGACACTGTCCCTGACACTGTCCATCACACTGTCCATCACACCTGTCCATCACACCTGTCCCTCACACTGTCCCTCACACCTGTCCATCACACTGTCCCTGACACCTGTCCCTCACACCTGTCCCTCACACTGTCCATCACACCTGTCCCTCACACCTGTCCCTCACACCTGTCCCTCACACCTGTCCCTCACACTGTCCCTCACACTGTCCCTCACACCTGTCCCTCACACTGTCCCTCACACCTGTCCCTCACACCTGTCCATCACACCTGTCCATCACACTGTCCCTCACACTGTCCCTGACACCTGTCCATCACACTGTCCCTCACACTGTCCCTGACACCTGTCCGTCACACCTGTCCATCACACTGTCCCTCACACCTGTCCATCACACCTGTCCATCACACTGTCCCTCACACTGTCCCTCACACCTATCCATCACACTTTCCATCACACTGTCCCTGACACCTGTCCATCACACTGTCCCTGACACCTGTCCGTCACACCTGTCCATCACACTGTCCCTCACACTGTCCCTCACACCTGTCCATCACACTGTCCATCACACTGTCCCTCACACCTGTCAATCACACTGTCCATCACACTGTCCCTCACACCTGTCCATCACACTGTCCATCACACCTGTCCCTCACACTGTCCATCACACTGTCCCTCACACCTGTCCATCACACTGTCCATCACACTGTCCCTTACACCTGTCCCTGACACTGTCCCTGACACTGTCCATCACACTGTCCATCACACCTGTCCATCACACCTGTCCCTCACACTGTCCCTCACACCTGTCCATCACACTGTCCCTGACACCTGTCCCTCACACCTGTCCCTCACACTGTCCATCACACCTGTCCCTCACACCTGTCCCTCACACCTGTCCCTCACACCTGTCCCTCACACTGTCCCTCACACTGTCCCTCACACCTGTCCCTCACACTGTCCCTCACACCTGTCCCTCACACCTGTCCATCACACCTGTCCATCACACTGTCCCTCACACTGTCCCTGACACCTGTCCATCACACTGTCCCTCACACTGTCCCTGACACCTGTCCGTCACACCTGTCCATCACACTGTCCCTCACACCTGTCCATCACACCTGTCCATCACACTGTCCCTCACACTGTCCCTCACACCTATCCATCACACTTTCCATCACACTGTCCCTGACACCTGTCCATCACACTGTCCCTGACACCTGTCCGTCACACCTGTCCATCACACTGTCCCTCACACTGTCCCTCACACCTGTCCATCACACCTGTCCATCACACTGTCCCTCACACTGTCCCTCACACCTATCCATCACACTGTCCCTCACACCTGTCCCTCACACCTGTCCATCAACCTGTCCATCACACTGTCCCTCAAAATGTCCCTGACACCTGTCCATCACACTGTCCATCACACTGTCCCTTACACTGTCCCTCACACCTGTCCATCACACTGTCCCTCACACTGTCCCTCACACCTGTCCATCACACCTGTCCATCACACCTGTCCATCACACTGTCCCTCACACCTGTCCCTCACACCTGTCCCTCACACCTGTCCATCACACCTGTCCATCACACCTGTCCCTCACACTGTCCCTCACACCTGTCCATCACACCTGTCCATCACACCTGTCCATCACACTGTCCATCACACCTGTCCATCACACTGTCCCTCACACCTGTCCCTCACACCTGTCCATCACACCTGTCCATCACACTGTCCCTCACACTGTCCCTGACACCTGTCCATCACACTGTCCCTCACACCTATCCATCACACTTTCCATCACACTGTCCCTGACACCTGTCCATCACACTGTCCCTGACACCTGTCCGTCACACCTGTCCATCACACTGTCCCTCACACTGTCCCTCACACCTGTCCATCACACCTGTCCATCACACTGTCCCTCACACTGTCCCTCACACCTATCCATCACACTGTCCCTCACACCTGTCCCTCACACCTGTCCATCAACCTGTCCATCACACTGTCCCTCAAAATGTCCCTGACACCTGTCCATCACACTGTCCATCACACTGTCCCTTACACTGTCCCTCACACCTGTCCATCACACTGTCCCTCACACTGTCCCTCACACCTGTCCATCACACCTGTCCATCACACCTGTCCATCACACTGTCCCTCACACCTGTCCCTCACACCTGTCCCTCACACCTGTCCATCACACCTGTCCATCACACTGTCCCTCACACCTGTCCCTCACACTGTCCCTCACACCTGTCCATCACACCTGTCCATCACACCTGTCCCTCACACTGTCCCTCACACCTGTCCATCACACCTGTCCATCACACTGTCCATCACACCTGTCCATCACACTGTCCCTCACACCTGTCCATCACACCTGTCCATCACACCTGTCCCTCACACTGTCCCTCACACTGTCCCTGACACCTGTCCATCACACTGTCCCTGACACCTGTCCATCACACTGTCCCTGACACCTGTCCATCACACTGTCCCTCACACTGTCCCTGACACCTGTCCCTCACACTGTCCATCACACTGTCCATCACACCTGTCCCTCACACTGTCCCTCACACTGTCCATCACACTGTCCCTTACACTGTCCCTTACACTGTCCCTCACACCTGTCCATCACACTGTCCCTCACACCTGTCCATCACACCTGTCCATCACACCTGTCCATCACACTGTCCCTAACACCTGTCCATCACACTGTCCCTGACACCTGTCCATCACACCTGTCCATCTCACTGTCCCTCACACTGTCCCTGACACCTGTCCATCACACTGTCCTTCACACTGTCCATCACACTGTCCCTTACACTGTCCCTCACACCTGTCCATCACACTGTCCCTGACACCTGTCCATCACACCTGTCCATCACACTGTCCCTGACACCTGTCCATCACACCTGTCCATCACACCTGTCCATCACACTATCCCTCACACTGTCCCTGACACCTGTCCATCACACTGTCCTTCACACTGTCCATCACACTGTCCCTTACACTGTCCCTCACACCTGTCCATCACACCTGTCCATCACACTGTCCATCACACCTGTCCCTCACACTGTCCCTCACACTGTCCCTCACACCTGTCCCTCACACCTGTCCGTCACACCTGTCCATCACACTGTCCATTACACCTGTCCCTCACACTGTCCGTCACACCTGTCCCTCCCACTGTCCCTCACACCTGTCCCTCACACTGTCCGTCACCCTGTCCATCACACTGTCCGTCACCCTGTCCATCACACCTGTCCCTCACACCTGTCCCTCACACTGTCCCTCACACCTGTCCCTCACACTCCATAGAATGAGATGTGTTTAACTCAGTTTAAAGATGTGTCTCATGTCCTGATGTCTCTCAGATCCCAGGTAAGCTGCTGTTCTCTCTGGTGAAGCGTTACCTGTGCGTCACGTCTCTGATGGACAAACTGAACACTGCGGGGGGGGGGGAGTCTGAGCGGCAGGAAAGCCCCGCCGCCTCCTCCTCTAGCCCCGCCCCCTCCACCTCTAGCTCCGCCCCCTCCACCTCTAGCCCCGCCCACCTGATGGAGAACCGCCTGCAGCGCCAGTTCGACTTCACCATGGCGATGGCTAACCTCATCTCAGAGCTGGTGCGCGTGATGGGCTGGGATCGAAACCGAGGAGGCGTGGCCTATGAAGGAGGCGAGGCCTGTGAAGGGGGCGGGGCCTGTGGTGACGATTCAGAGGAACGTAACGCCCTCCGGTCCATCTTCCAGCCTCGCTTCAGTGGCTCCTCCTCTACTGCCGCCGTGCTAACCGCCGCGCCCGCTAACGCCGCGGCCACGCAGCCGCAGAAGAAGACGGCGGGAAACGCCTACAAGACGCGCTCAGACTTCTCCAGCCGCTCCGCCTACGTTGAGTACGTTCAGGAACACCTGAAGAGCGGCATGACGGTCCGCATGCTGGAGGACTACGAGGAGGTGAGCTCCGGAGACGAGGGGGAGTTCAGGTACAGCAACGACGGC
>NW_027640067.1:12500-22795 GCF_949606895.1 Notothenia rossii
GGCTAAACATGTTCAGAGTGCAGTTCCTTTGGCTTTAGGGCAGGGATATCTAGATACTCTCCAAGGTCTGACATCATGCATCGTGCTACTTTTAAAGCAAGGAGCGATGTTTTCAAATCTGTAATCAAAAAGCTCCTCCAAAGAGCTATGGAAGCAGTTCCTGCCGTTGCTCCGTAGTTCAAACGGTAACAACGGACTATTTTTCTTAGCGGATGCATGTCCTTTGAAATCAATACAACGATTTTTGAAATCAATAAAATCCTTTTCTAAATCCATAAAAGCATTTCAATTAATATTGGGAGTCATGTCGTGACTTTGTTGAGAATGTTAATGAGCGGGATAACGTGCAGCGACTCGGTCATTATGACGAACTCCTTCAGGCCGATCTCGATCCCTCCGCTTGGCGTCCGGCTCCTGATCAGCCGCTGCACACTATCCCTCACGTAGTGGCCAGACTGAGGGCGACCTGCTGCGCTCTGCTGTAACTGTTATGTAGTCACTCCCCCCCCCTCTCCAGTGGGGGGAGAGTGTGTGCATATTAAGTAGCTATTGTCTTGTCTTTGACCTCGTTGATTAACCGGCTTTAGAAATCGCAAAGTGTCACGCAGCTGATCGTCAGAAGCTTTTTGAATAATCCCAGTGATTGAGATGGTGTGGATAATCGAGGTGAACAAGAGGGATTGATGCGCTGGAGGAAGAAGGACAAGCCAGTGAGACTACAACTGACAACGTTCAGCCAGCGGCTGAGGGGCAAGCAAGTGGCAAGGAGTTCAAGCAGGAGCACCGGGTTCAGTGGGAGCACCGGGTTCAGTGGGAGCACCGGGTTCAGTGGGAGCACCGGGTTCAGTGGGAGCACCGGGTTCAGCGGGAGCACCGGGTTCAGTGGGAGCACCGGGTTCAGTGGGAGCACCGGGTTCAGTGGTTCAGTGGTTCAGTGGGAGCACCGGGTTTAGTGGTTCAGTGGTTCAGTGGTTCAGTGGGAGCACCGGGTTCAGTGGGAGCACCGGGTTCAGTGGTTCAGTGAGAGCACCGGGTTCAGTGGTTCAGTGGGAGCACCGGGTTCAGTGGTTCAGTGGGAGCACCGGGTTCAGTGGGAGCAAGGGTTCAGTGGTTCAGTGGGAGCATCGGGTTCAGTGGGAACACCGGGTTCAGTGGTTCAGTGGGAGCACCGGGTTCAGTGGTTCAGTGGTTCAGTGGGAGCACCGGGTTCAGTGGGAGCAAGGGTTCAGTGGTTCAGTGGGAGCAAGGCTTTGAGTGGCTGAGGAGGGAAGGTGGCAGAACGCTCTGTGGCAGCTGTAGAGAAGCTGAGATGAGTGAGGGATGGTCTGAGGGCGCAGGGCGAGGCAGAGATCAGGGTTCAGACAGCAGGTCCATTGAGTGGTTCTTATTCTGATCGTCTCATTTGAAACGATGGCATGGTTCATATTTGCCCGTTCAGGCCATTGGTCGCTGTGTTGTTAGCGGCCCCTCCCCCCTCTGCTGTGCTGTCAGTGCAGGAACTAATAAATCATTCATGTTCGTGTTGAGAAGTGACCGCACGGTCGGTGTCGCTGTTCATCGTTTTTTCTCCATGCCTTTAAAAGCTCTGCATGAATCCTTACAGACGAATGAACATTCACTGCTCAGTACGCGTCTCACCATCAAAACATGAAACATAAGTGACAGACTGTGTGTGTGTGTGTGTGTGTGTGTGTGTGTGTGTGTGTGTGTGTGTGTGTGTGTGTGTGTGTGTGTGTGTGTGTGACTGTGTGTGTGTGTGTGTGTGTGTGTGTGTGTGTGTAGACAGCGAGCTGCTGCAGCTGCAGGACTCAGAGCTGCAGATGCTCCTGGTCTCTCTGAAGGACCCGACGGCCTCGAAGGAAGTGATCCAGACTCTGGAGCAGCTGCTGTGTGACGAGCCGAGAGACCACGACCGCACACAGGTACACACACACATTATCACACAACACACACATTACCACACAACACACACATTACCACACAACACACACACATTACCACACAACACATCAGGGGTAAAGGTAGCAGTATTCATGAATATATATCAGATAGCAGTATTCATGAATATATATCAGATAGTAGTATTCATGAATATATATCAGATAGTAGTATTCATGAATATATATCAGATAGCAGTATAATAATAATATATATCAGATAGCAGTATAATAATAATATATATCAGATAGCAGTATAATAATAATATATATCAGATAGCAGTATAATAATAATATATATCAGATAGCAGTATAATAATAATATATATCAGATAGTAGTATTCATGAATATATATATCAGATAGCAGTATAATAATAATATATATCAGATAGCAGTATAATAATAATATATATCAGATAGCAGTATAATAATAATATATATCAGATAGTAGTATTCATGAATATATATCAGATAGCAGTATAATAATAATATATATCAGATAGCAGTATAATAATAATATATATCAGATAGCAGTATAATAATAATATATATCAGATAGCAGTATAATAATAATATATATCAGGTAGCAGTATAATAATAATATATATCAGATAGTAGTATTCATGAATATATATCAGATAGTAGTATTCATGAATATATATCAGATAGCAGTATAATAATAATATATATCAGATAGCAGTATAATAATAATATATATCAGATAGCAGTATAATAATAATATATATCAGATAGCAGTATAATAATAATATATATCAGATAGCAGTATAATAATAATATATATCAGGTAGCAGTATAATAATAATATATATCAGATAGCAGTATAATAATAATATATATCAGATAGTAGTATAATAATAATAATATATATCAGATAGTAGTATAATAATAATATATATCAGATAGCAGTATAATAATAATATATATCAGATAGCAGTATAATAATAATAATATATATCAGATAGTAGTATAATAATAATATATATCAGATAGCAGTATAATAATAATATATATCAGATAGTAGTATAATAATAATATATATCAGATAGTAGTATAATAATAATATATATCAGATAGCAGTATAATAATAATATATATCAGATAGCAGTATAATAATAATATATATCAGATAGCAGTATAATAATAATATATATCAGATAGTAGTATAATAATAATAATATATATCAGATAGTAGTATAATAATAATATATATCAGATAGCAGTATAATAATAATATATATCAGATAGCAGTATAATAATAATAATATATATCAGATAGTAGTATAATTATAATATATATCAGATAGTAGTATAATTATAATATATATCAGATAGTAGTATAATAATAATAATATATATCAGATAGCAGTATAATAATAATAATTATAATATATATCAGATAGTAGTATAATTATAATATATATCAGATAGTAGTATAATAATAATAATATATATCAGATAGTAGTATAATAATAATATATATCAGATAGCAGTATAATAATAATATATATCAGATAGCAGTATAATAATAATAATATATATCAGATAGCAGTATAATAATAATATATATCAGATAGTAGTATAATAATAATAATATATATCAGATAGCAGTATAATAATAATATATATCAGATAGTAGTATAATAATAATATATATCAGATAGTAGTATAATAATAATATATATCAGATAGCAGTATAATAATAATATATATCAGATAGCAGTATAATAATAATATATATCAGATAGCAGTATAATAATAATATATATCAGATAGTAGTATAATAATAATAATATATATCAGATAGTAGTATAATAATAATATATATCAGATAGCAGTATAATAATAATATATATCAGATAGCAGTATAATAATAATAATATATATCAGATAGTAGTATAATTATAATATATATCAGATAGTAGTATAATTATAATATATATCAGATAGCAGTATAATAATAATATATATCAGATAGTAGTATAATAATAATAATATATATCAGATAGCAGTATAATAATAATAATTATAATATATATCAGATAGTAGTATAATTATAATATATATCAGATAGTAGTATAATAATAATAATATATATCAGATAGCAGTATAATAATAATATATATCAGATAGTAGTATAATAATAATAATATATATCAGATAGCAGTATAATAATAATATATATCAGATAGTAGTATAATTATAATATATATCAGATAGTAGTATAATAATAATAATATATATCAGATAGCAGTATAATAATAATATATATATATCAGATAGTAGTATAATAATAATATATATCAGATAGTAGTATAATAATAATAATATATATCAGATAGCAGTATAATAATAATATATATCAGATAGTAGTATAATAATAATATATATCAGATAGCAGTATAATAATAATAATATATATCAGATAGCAGTATAATAATAATATATATATATCAGATAGTAGTATAATAATAATAATATATATCAGATAGCAGTATAATAATAATATATATCAGATAGTAGTATAATAATAATAATATATATCAGATAGCAGTATAATAATAATATATATCAGATAGTAGTATAATAATAATAATATATATCAGATAGCAGTATAATAATAATATATATCAGATAGTAGTATAATAATAATAATATATATCAGATAGCAGTATAATAATAATATATATCAGATAGTAGTATAATTATAATATATATATATCAGATAGTAGTATAATTATAATATATATATATCAGATAGCAGTATAATAATAATATATATCAGATAGTAGTATAATAATAATAATATATATCAGATAGCAGTATAATAATAATATATATCAGATAGTAGTATAATAATAATAATAATATATATCAGATAGCAGTATAATAATAATATATATCAGATAGTAGTATAATAATAATATATATCAGATAGTAGTATAATAATAATAATATATATCAGATAGCAGTATAATTATAATATATATCAGATAGCAGTATAATAATAATATATATCAGATAGTAGTATAATAATAATAATATATATCAGATAGCAGTATAATAATAATATATATCAGATAGTAGTATAATAATAATAATATATATCAGATAGCAGTATAATAATAATATATATCAGATAGTAGTATAATAATAATAATATATATCAGATAGTAGTATAATTATAATATATATATATCAGATAGCAGTATAATAATAATATATATCAGATAGTAGTATAATAATAATAATATATATCAGATAGCAGTATAATAATAATATATATCAGATAGTAGTATAATAATAATAATAATATATATCAGATAGCAGTATAATAATAATATATATCAGATAGTAGTATAATTATAATATATATCAGATAGCAGTATAATAATAATATATATCAGATAGTAGTATAATAATAATAATATATATCAGATAGCAGTATAATAATAATATATATCAGATAGCAGTATAATAATAATATATATCAGATAGTAGTATAATTATAATATATATCAGATAGCAGTATAATAATAATATATATCAGATAGTAGTATAATAATAATATATATCAGATAGCAGTATAATAATAATATATATCAGATAGCAGTATAATAATAATATATATCAGATAGTAGTATAATAATAATAATATATATCAGATAGCAGTATAATAATAATATATATCAGATAGTAGTATAATAATAATAATATATATCAGATAGCAGTATAATAATAATATATATCAGATAGTAGTATAATAATAATAATATATATCAGATAGCAGTATAATAATAATATATATCAGATAGTAGTATAATAATAATAATATATATCAGATAGTAGTATAATAATAATATATATCAGATAGCAGTATAATAATAATATATATCAGATAGTAGTATAATAATAATAATATATATCAGATAGCAGTATAATAATAATATATATCAGATAGTAGTATAATAATAATAATATATATCAGATAGCAGTATAATAATAATAATATATATCAGATAGTAGTATAATAATAATAATATATATCAGATAGCAGTATAATAATAATATATATCAGATAGTAGTATAATTATAATATATATCAGATAGTAGTATAATAATAATAATATATATCAGATAGCAGTATAATAATAATATATATCAGATAGTAGTATAATAATAATATATATCAGATAGTAGTATAATAATAATAATATATATCAGATAGCAGTATAATAATAATATATATCAGATAGTAGTATAATAATAATAATATATATCAGATAGTAGTATAATTATAATATATATCAGATAGTAGTATAATAATAATATATATCAGATAGTAGTATAATAATAATAATATATATCAGATAGTAGTATAATTATAATATATATCAGATAGTAGTATAATTATAATATATATCAGATAGTAGTATAATAATAATAATATATATCAGATAGCAGTATAATTATAATATATATCAGATAGCAGTATAATAATAATAATAATAATAATATATATAATAAATGATGTTCCTGTTCAGGTGGCTCACAGTCGGGACACCTATCAGGATCTGGTTCGTCTGCTAGATCAGCACCGAGCGGACCGGGTGGCTCAGCTGTCCATACTCAGGTGTGTGTGTGTGTGTGTGTGTGTGTGTGTGTGTGTGTGTGTGTGTGTGTGTGTGTGTGTGTGTGTGTGTGTGTGTGTGTGTGTGTGTGATATTCTCTGTGTGTGTGTGTGTGATATTCTCAGTGTGTGTGTGTGTGTGTGATATTCTCTCTGTGTGTGTGTGTGTGTGTGATATTCTCTGTGTGTGTGTGTGTGATATTCTCAGTGTGTGTGTGTGTGTGTGATATTCTCTGTGTGTGTGTGTGTGTGATATTCTCTGTGTGTGTGTGTGTGATATTCTCTGTGTGTGTGTGTGTGTGTGATATTCTCTGTGTGTGTGTGTGTGATATTCTCTGTGTGTGTGTGTGTGATATTCTCTGTGTGTGTGTGTGTGATATTCTCTGTGTGTGTGTGTGTGATATTCTCTGTGTGTGTGTGTGTGTGATATTCTCTGTGTGTGTGTGTGTGATATTCTCAGTGTGTGTGTGTGTGATATTCTCTGTGTGTGTGTGTGTGATATTCTGTGTGTGTGTGTGTGTGTGTGATATTCTCTGTGTGTGTGTGTGTGTGTGTGATATTCTCTGTGTGTGTGTGTGTGATATTCTCTGTGTGTGTGTGTGTGTGTGATATTCTCTGTGTGTGTGTGTGTGTGTGTGTGTGTGTGTGTGTGATATTCTCAGTGTGTGTGTGTGTGATATTCTCTGTGTGTGTGTGTGTGTGTGATATTCTCTGTGTGTGTGTGTGTGTGATATTCTCTGTGTGTGTGTGTGTGTGTGATATTCTCAGTGTGTGTGTGTGTGTGTGATATTCTCTCTGTGTGTGTGTGTGTGTGATATTCTCTGTGTGTGTGTGTGTGTGTGATATTCTCTGTGTGTGTGTGTGTGATATTCTCTGTGTGTGTGTGTGTGATATTCTCAGTGTGTGTGTGTGTGTGTGATATTCTCAGTGTGTGTGTGTGTGTGTGATATTCTCTGTGTGTGTGTGTGTGATATTCTCTGTGTGTGTGTGTGTGATATTCTCTGTGTGTGTGTGTGTGTGATATTCTCAGTGTGTGTGTGTGTGTGTGATATTCTCTGTGTGTGTGTGTGTGTGATATTCTCTGTGTGTGTGTGTGTGATATTCTCTGTGTGTGTGTGTGTGATATTCTCTGTGTGTGTGTGTGTGTGTGATATTCTCTGTGTGTGTGTGTGTGTGTGATATTCTCTGTGTGTGTGTGTGTGTGATATTCTCTGTGTGTGTGTGTGTGTGTGATATTCTCTGTGTGTGTGTGTGTGTGTGTGATATTCTCTCTGTGTGTGTGTGTGTGTGTGATATTCTCTGTGTGTGTGTGTGTGTGATATTCTCTGTGTGTGTGTGTGTGTGTGATATTCTCTGTGTGTGTGTGTGTGTGTGTGTGTGTGTGTGTGTGTGTGATATTCTCTCTGTGTGTGTGTGTGTGTGATATTCTCTGTGTGTGTGTGTGTGTGATATTCTCTGTGTGTGTGTGTGTGTGATATTCTCTGTGTGTGTGTGTGTGTGATATTCTCTGTGTGTGTGTGTGTGTGTGATATTCTCTGTGTGTGTGTGTGTGTGATATTCTCTGTGTGTGTGTGTGTGATATTCTCTCTGTGTGTGTGTGTGTGTGTGTGTGATATTCTCTGTGTGTGTGTGTGTGTGTGTGTGTTGTGTGTGTGTGATATTCTCTGTGTGTGTGTGTGTGTGTGTGTGTGTGATATTCTCTGTGTGTGTGTGTGTGTGTGTGTGTGTGTGTGTGTGTGTGATATTCTCTCTGTGTGTGTGTGTGTGTGTGTGTGTGTGTGTGTGTGTGTGTGTGTGATATTCTGTGTGTGTGTGTGTGTGTGTGTGTGTGTGATATTCTCTGTGTGTGTGTGTGTGTGTGTGTGTGTGATATTCTCTCTGTGTGTGTGTGTGTGATATTCTCTGTGTGTGTGTGTGTGATATTCTCAGTGTGTGTGTGTGTGTGTGATATTCTCTGTGTGTGTGTGTGTGATATTCTGTGTGTGTGTGTGTGTGATATTCTCTGTGTGTGTGTGTGTGATATTCTCAGTGTGTGTGTGTGTGATATTCTCTGTGTGTGTGTGTGTGATATTCTCTGTGTGTGTGTGTGTGATATTCTCAGTGTGTGTGTGTGTGTGTGATATTCTCAGTGTGTGTGTGTGTGTGATATTCTCTCTGTGTGTGTGTGTGATATTCTCAGTGTGTGTGTGTGTGATATTCTCTGTGTGTGTGTGTGTGTGTGATATTCTCTGTGTGTGTGTGTGTGTGATATTCTCAGTGTGTGTGTGTGTGATATTCTCTGTGTGTGTGTGTGTGTGTGATATTCTCTCTGTGTGTGTGTGTGATATTCTCAGTGTGTGTGTGTGTGATATTCTCAGTGTGTGTGTGTGTGTGTGATATTCTCTCTGTGTGTGTGTGTGATATTCTCAGTGTGTGTGTGTGTGATATTCTCTGTGTGTGTGTGTGTGATATTCTCTGTGTGTGTGTGTGTGTGATATTCTCAGTGTGTGTGTGTGTGATATTCTCTGTGTGTGTGTGTGTGTGATATTCTCTGTGTGTGTGTGTGTGTGTGATATTCTCTGTGTGTGTGTGTGTGTGTGATATTCTCTGTGTGTGTGTGTGTGATATTCTCTCTGTGTGTGTGTGTGATATTCTCTGTGTGTGTGTGTGTGATATTCTCTGTGTGTGTGTGTGATATTCTCAGTGTGTGTGTGTGATATTCTCTGTGTGTGTGTGTGTGTGTGTGTGATATTCTCTCTGTGTGTGTGTGTGATATTCTCTGTGTGTGTGTGTGTGTGTGTGTGTGTGATATTCTCAGTGTGTGTGTGTGTGTGATATTCTCTGTGTGTGTGTGTGTGTGTGTGTGTGTGATATTCTCAGTGTGTGTGTGTGTGTGATATTCTCTGTGTGTGTGTGTGTGTGTGTGTGTGTGATATTCTCAGTGTGTGTGTGTGTGATATTCTCTGTGTGTGTGTGTGTGATATTCTCAGTGTGTGTGTGTGTGTGATATTCTCTCTGTGTGTGTGTGTGTGATATTCTCAGTGTGTGTGTGTGTGTGATATTCTCTGTGTGTGTGTGTGTGATATTCTCTGTGTGTGTGTGTGTGATATTCTCAGTGTGTGTGTGTGTGTGATATTCTCTCTGTGTGTGTGTGTGTGATATTCTCAGTGTGTGTGTGTGTGTGATATTCTCTGTGTGTGTGTGTGTGTGTGTGTGTGTGATATTCTCTCTGTGTGTGTGTGTGTGTGATATTCTCAGTGTGTGTGTGTGTGTGTGATATTCTCTGTGTGTGTGTGTGTGTGTGATATTCTCAGTGTGTGTGTGTGTGTGATATTCTCTGTGTGTGTGTGTGTGTGTGTGTGTGTGATATTCTCTCTGTGTGTGTGTGTGATATTCTCAGTGTGTGTGTGTGTGTGTGATATTCTCTGTGTGTGTGTGTGTGTGTGATATTCTCTGTGTGTGTGTGATATTCTCTGTGTGTGTGTGATATTCTCTGTGTGTGTGTGTGATATTCTCAGTGTGTGTGTGTGTGTGTGATATTCTCTGTGTGTGTGTGTGTGTGATATTCTCTGTGTGTGTGTGTGATATTCTCTGTGTGTGTGTGATATTCTCTGTGTGTGTGTGTGATATTCTCTGTGTGTGTGTGTGTGTGATATTCTCAGTGTGTGTGTGTGTGTGTGATATTCTCTGTGTGTGTGTGTGTGTGATATTCTCTGTGTGTGTGTGTGTG
>NW_027640066.1:0-3000 GCF_949606895.1 Notothenia rossii
CTCCCTCTATACCTACATTATCTTTCTATTCGTATAACTCTGAACACTTTACAAACCTTTAAGACTGTGTGTGTTCACCATCTCGCGTTCGTTATCGTCACTACCGTCCTGTCTCTCCACACAAACAGGAAATCAAGTTATAAGTTCATCTTTCTGTCTCTAGTCTGTTTGCATTTTGATGAGTGTGAGCACTAGGCGTGTGTTCAGAGCTTTTCAACTGAAATATCAAGTGTTGGGAAGTTTTACACAGTAACGCACCATTTAACCGATGGTAAATAGGACGGTCGTGTTGGTTTAAAGCAAAGCAGGAGGCAGCCAACACCCATCCTGGTTCAATAAAGGGAACAAGAAGTGAATACAGTACAAGTGCATCACTGTTTTTACTAGGGGTGTAACGGTTCACAGAATTCGGTTCGGTACGGGTTCGGTACAACAAGAAAAAGCAAAAAAACTCCCAAATGCATAATTCCAGGTTTGTTGTTATTTATTTTTGAACAGTAGTGCACCTTTCAGTTTAAAAATAAGGAACTCTGACATTTTTTATAATTAACTGTATTACACTGTATCACAAACCACAAACAGTACCACACACCCAGATGGCCAGATTATCTATAATGTCTGATGTCAAACAAAAAGGTTTCATCAAGCTGTAAAACTAGCATACCGCACCGCTATCGAACAACGCCGACACACCGTCCTCGTCCGATCCACCACTCGCACTCCATATTTATTGTAGTCCACAGGGAACCCAAAATGTTCCCGACAGACAGCTGATTTAAAAGAAGCAGGTGGATTCTAGCTCCTGTGTGTTATCTGAAATTACCTGACTAACTTTTATTCTTCTTGTATTTTGTTCGTTTTTGTTGTGTTTTCTTCTTGTTCTTCATTTGTTGTTTAAGGGCGGCTGGCAAACAGCTTTTAGGCGCAATACCGCCCCCTGGATTATAAATAGTGTATTGGATACTGCCCTGAATGACAGGCTTTTTTCCCAAAAAGGCGTATTCGTCGTGTGACTGCATGTGCGGTGCCGCGTAACGTCACGGTTCATCATCAGAGGGATAAAGTTTGAGTGCATTTACTCACGTTTCTTTATTTCATTTTTGTCCCACAGCACCTGAACAAGACCTACAACACAAACGTGCCGCTGGTCCTCATGAACTCCTTCAACACGGACGAAGACACGAAGAAGATCCTGCAGAAGTACACACACCACCGCGTCAAGATACACACCTTCAACCAGAGCAGGTGAGAGGACACGCTAAAAATACCTCAAGAGAAATGTGTGTGTGTCATGTTGAGGAAACACACTGCTTATTCACAGTTTAGTTAAACCTGAGGAACAAGAAAGCTCAAAGATTGGTTTCAGTTTTGGCACTTAAGACTTTTTTCACTGCCAGTCAGCGGTATGAACGAGCTGGTCTTTATTTCAGTGGACAATCCTCTGCTGTGTTTCCAGACAGGAAGTGTCATGTAATGTATGAAGAAAGCCGTTAATATTTAATGCCTTGGTCTCCTACTTGTCAGTCGAGTGGGACGTGATTTTTATGGTTTCCCTTTGAATTATTTAGAGCACTTGTATGTTCTTGGTGGCAGAAACAGTGGGGGGGAGGTGTTGGAGATTTATGGTTAAATGTCGGCTCAGAGGAAGTGGTAGAGGAGATGAATCAATCAATGGGAAGACAAAGAGAAGGGGCTGTGAGAGTAATTTATAAAAAGGTAAGTTGCTGGTTCCAGCTGATGAGGGGCTTCATCCACCAGACAAATTCATTTATTTTTTCCAATTTCAACTCCTTGTTTTGAAAGTGACGAGCAGAGTGAGTAAGCAGTCAAACACTGTGTCTTTTTAATATTTAAAAAAAAACATTTTCAACCTAATTCATGCAGGAATCCCCAATATCGAGTCAATTGAAATGCAAATCCAGTTTGATACAGCGAATAAAGCATTCATTGTAATAACAAACAATATCATTAAGAATCAAATCAAATCAAGTTTTATTTATATAGCACATTTTTAAAACGATTTTTGGTCGAGCCAAAGTGCTGTACATACAGTAAAAATACAATGAGGACACTTTACAACAAATACAACAGCACAGTATGAGATAACGACACCCTCTGTCCTTAGACCCTCACATCGTACAAGGAAACACTTCCAGAGAAAAACCCACAGTTTAAAGGGGAACATGGGAGTAGTGAATGAAATAGATAAGAAAAAGATTTTTAAAAACGTATAAACAATGAAATAGTTGGCCAAAGTCAGTTGATGAAAACAGTCTTTTGCACTTAATCAGATTCACTGCTGATATTAATCAACAACTCAATGGTTAATGATGCTGAACGTATTCATTGGATAGGATGTATTTTAATATCCCTGAGTATGTTGGAAAGAATAACTTCCACCTAAGGCAGTCATTTGAATCAAAGAAAGGGAAAACACTGCTGTGGTTGTACCAAAATGTTCGGGACATAAAGCCTTTGAAGTGTGTGAGCTTCGTCTAAGTCCTCCCCCCGTACAGTCAGCTGGACTTAGATCTCTTAAAAATGCCTCAGCTGTTCAACTCCTCTCACCTGACCTGCTCTTCTGCTCTCTGAAGTGCCAAAAACACAAACACCTCAGCCCAATCCCACTCAGTGAGCTCCTCATGTCGAGGTCTGCTAACTCAACCTGACGGGACCCTCCTCAGAAACCCTTTGATCACTTTAATGCAGCGAAGATGATGAAGATGATGATGATGATGGCTCGGACTCTCTGGCGTGTTTCCTCATCTTTCCTTCTCGGAAAGTAGTGTTCTGTCTGAAGTCCTGCAGTGATATGGAAAGATGAAATGCACTTGGCAGTTTGCATGATACTAAAGCTCAGAGTTTCTTGGCAGATTTCACACCGTCTGCTTTTACTCTTGTTCATGTGCAGACTGTGATTCACAGCTCTGCAGATAAATGAGTTCAGCTGTTCTCTCTTAATATCTGGTGAACAAAGTGGAGCATTTAGCAGCTAGAGCT
>NW_027640065.1:0-15000 GCF_949606895.1 Notothenia rossii
TGTGTGTGTGTGTGTGTGTGTGTGTGTGTGTGTGTGTGTGTGTGTGTGTGTGTGTGTGTGTGTGTGTGTGTGTGTGTGTGTGTGTGTGTGTGTGTGTGTGTGTGTGTGTGTGTGTGTGTGTGTGTGTGTGTGTGTGTGTGTGTGTGTATGCCTTACATGAGTACGGGTTTGATGGCGTTGTTAATGTGTCCGTAAGCAGCTCGACCCAGAAGCTCTCTGAAACACACCTCGGTCTGCTCTGCTGGAGACCCACTGCATACAAACGCACACACACACATATACACACACACACACACGCACATATACACACACAAACACACGCACATATACACACACACACACACACACACACAAACAAAACACCTGAGTGATATACAAATCTTAAAACCAATAAAGAAATGTGAGTCCTGTTCGCCAACCAAAACTCTGTACACAGATGAAAACGTGTGTGTGTGTGTGTGTGTGTGTGTGTGTGTGTGTGTGTGTGTGTGTGTGTGTGTGTGTACCTGCTGCAGTGTGTGTCCTGCTGCAGGTTGACCAGCAGAGCGGGGACGATCTGCTCCATGTGTCTCTGCTCCCAGATGTTCACCTGCAGCTCGTCGTCCACCGTCTTCCTGACGACGCCCTGCAGCCCACGGATCCCCGACACCCGGATCCTACACACACACACACACACACACACACACACACACACACACACACACACACACACACACTCAATAAATAGTAACTTGAAATACAAAGAAAATGAATATATAATATATCCCGACAGACTTGTCCTGCAGGTCTTTGTCTTCGTGCTCCGTGTGACACATCTCACTGAAGCGAGACACGAAGAAGTCGTAGCTGCGGTGATACGACGGCGTGTCCTCCTCGATGTTCGCAAACTTCACAAACTGAACAACAACAAACAAACAATGCTGACTCGTGTCAGGGTTTTAGAACTCATTCCTGTGTAGTACATTGTGTGTTAGTGTGTAGTACAGTGTGTATTAGTGTGTAGTACAGTGTGTAGTACAGTGTGTATTAGTGTGTAGTACAGTGTGTAGTACAGTGTGTAGTACAGTGTGTAGTACAGTGTGTATTAGTGTGTAGTACAGTGTGTATTAGTGTGTAGTACAGTGTGTAGTACAGTGTGTATTAGTGTGTAGTACAGTGTGTATTAGTGTGTAGTACAGTGTGTAGTACAGTGTGTATTAGTGTGTAGTACAGTGTGTAGTACATTGTGTGTTAGTGTGTAGTACAGTGTGTATTAGTGTGTAGTACAGTGTGTAGTACAGTGTGTATTAGTGTGTAGTACAGTGTGTATTAGTGTGTAGTACAGTGTGTATTAGTGTGTAGTACAGTGTGTAGTACAGTGTGTATTAGTGTGTAGTACAGTGTGTAGTACAGTGTGTATTAGTGTGTAGTACAGTGTGTAGTACATTGTGTATTAGTGTGTAGTACAGTGTGTATTAGTGTGTAGTACATTGTGTGTTAGTGTGTAGTACAGGGTGTATTAGTGTGTAGTACAGTGTGTAGTACAGTGTGTATTAGTGTGTAGTACAGTGTGTATTAGTGTGTAGTACATTGTGTGTTAGTGTGTAGTACAGGGTGTATTAGTGTGTAGTACAGTGTGTATTAGTGTGTAGTACAGTGTGTAGTACATTGTGTGTTATTGAGTAGTACAGTGTGTAGTACAGTGTGTGTTAGTGTGTAGTACAGTGTGTATTAGTGTGTAGTACAGTGTGTATTAGTGTGTAGTACAGTGTGTAGTACATTGTGTGTTAGTGAGTAGTTTAGTGTGTAGTACAGTGTGTAGTACAGTGTGTATTAGTGTGTAGTACAGTGTGTATTAGTGTGTAGTACAGTGTGTATTAGTGTGTAGTACAGTGTGTATTAGTGTGTAGTACAGTGTGTAGTACAGTGTGTATTAGTGTGTAGTACAGTGTGTAGTACAGTGTGTATTAGTGTGTAGTACAGTGTGTAGTACATTGTGTGTTAGTGTGTAGTACAGTGTGTATTAGTGTGTAGTACAGTGTGTAGTACAGTGTGTATTAGTGTGTAGTACAGTGTGTATTAGTGTAGTACAGTGTGTAGTACAGTGTGTATTAGTGTGTAGTACAGTGTGTAGTACAGTGTGTATTAGTGTGTAGTACAGTGTGTAGTACAGTGTGTATTAGTGTGTAGTACAGTGTGTAGTACATTGTGTGTTAGTGTGTAGTACAGGGTGTATTAGTGTGTAGTACAGTGTGTAGTACAGTGTGTATTAGTGTGTAGTACAGTGTGTATTAGTGTGTAGTACAGTGTGTAGTACATTGTGTGTTAGTGAGTAGTACAGGGTGTATTAGTGTGTAGTACAGTGTGTATTAGTGTGTAGTACAGTGTGTAGTACAGTGTGTGTTAGTGTGTAGTACAGTGTGTAGTACAGTGTGTAGTACAGTGTGTATTAGTGTGTAGTACAGTGTGTAGTACAGTGTGTGTTAGTGTGTAGTACAGTGTGTATTAGTGTGTAGTACAGTGTGTAGTACAGTGTGTATTAGTGTGTAGTACAGTGTGTAGTACAGTGTGTATTAGTGTGTAGTACAGTGTGTAGTACAGTGTGTATTAGTGTGTAGTACAGTGTGTAGTACATTGTGTGTTAGTGTGTAGTACAGTGTGTATTAGTGTGTAGTACAGTGTGTAGTACAGTGTGTATTAGTGTGTAGTACAGTGTGTAGTACAGTGTGTAGTACAGTGTGTATTAGTGTGTAGTACAGTGTGTATTAGTGTGTAGTACAGTGTGTAGTACAGTGTGTATTAGTGTGTAGTACAGTGTGTAGTACAGTGTGTATTAGTGTGTAGTACAGTGTGTAGTACAGTGTGTAGTACAGTGTGTATTAGTTTGTAGTACAGTGTGTATTAGTGTGTAGTACAGTGTGTAGTACAGTGGTAGTACAGTGTGTATTAGTGTGTAGTACAGTGTGTATTAGTGTGTAGTACAGTGTGTAGTACAGTGTGTATTAGTGTGTAGTACAGTGTGTAGTACAGTGTGTAGTACATTGTGTGTTAGTGTGTAGTACAGGGTGTATTAGTGTGTAGTACAGTGTGTAGTACAGTGTGTATTAGTGTGTAGTACAGTGTGTATTAGTGTGTATACATTGTGTGTTAGTGTGTAGTACAGTGTGTATTAGTGTGTAGTACAGTGTGTATTAGTGTGTAGTACAGTGTGTAGTACATTGTGTGTTAGTGAGTAGTACAGTGTGTAGTACAGTGTGTGTTAGTGTGTAGTACAGTGTGTATTAGTGTGTAGTACAGTGTGTATTAGTGTGTAGTACAGATGTGTGTTAGTGTGTAGTACATTGTGTGTTAGTGAGTAGTACAGTGTGTAGTACAGTGTGTATTAGTGTGTAGTACAGTGTGTAGTACAGTGTGTATTAGTGTGTAGTACAGTGTGTATTAGTGTGTAGTACAGTGTGTATTAGTGTGTAGTACAGTGTGTAGTACAGTGTGTATTAGTGTGTAGTACAGTGTGTATTAGTGTGTAGTACAGTGTGTAGTACAGTGTGTATTAGTGTGTAGTACAGTGTGTAGTACAGTGTGTATTAGTGTGTAGTACAGTGTGTTAGTGTGTAGTGGTGTGTACAGTGTGTATTGTGTTGTGTAGAGTTGTGTAGTACAGTGTGTAGTACAGTGTGTATTAGTGTGTACAGTGTGTATTAGTGTGTAGTACAGTGTGTAGTACAGTGTGTATTAGGTGTAGTACAGTGTGTAGTACAGTGTGTATTAGTGTGTAGTACAGGGTGTATTAGTGTGTAGTACAGTGTGTAGTACAGTGTGTATTAGTGTGTAGTACAGTGTGTAGTACATTGTGTGTTAGTGTGTAGTACAGGGTGTATTAGTGTGTAGTACAGTGTGTAGTACAGTGTGTATTAGTGTGTAGTACAGTGTGTATTAGTGTGTAGTACAGTGTGTAGTACATTGTGTGTTAGTGAGTAGTACAGGGTGTATTAGTGTGTAGTACAGTGTGTATTAGTGTGTAGTACAGTGTGTAGTACAGTGTGTATTAGTGTGTAGTACAGTGTGTATTAGTGTGTAGTACAGTGTGTAGTACAGTGTGTAGTACAGTGTGTATTAGTGTGTAGTACAGTGTGTAGTACAGTGTGTGTTAGTGTGTAGTACAGTGTGTATTAGTGTGTAGTACAGTGTGTAGTACAGTGTGTATTAGTGTGTAGTACAGTGTGTAGTACAGTGTGTATTAGTGTGTAGTACAGTGTGTAGTACAGTGTGTATTAGTGTGTAGTACAGTGTGTAGTACAGTGTGTAGTACAGTGTGTAGTACAGTGTGTATTAGTGTGTAGTACAGGGTGTATTAGTGTGTAGTACAGGGTGTATTAGTGTGTAGCACAGTGTGTAGTACAGTGTGTAGTACAGTGTGTAGTACAGTGTGTATTAGTGTGTAGTACAGTGTGTAGTACAGTTTGTATTAGTGTGTAGTACAGGGTGTATTAGTGTGTAGTACAGTTTGTATTAGTGTGTAGTACAGTGTGTATTAGTGTGTAGTACAGTGTGTATTAGTGTGTAGTACAGTTTGTTATTAGTGTGTAGTACAGTGTGTAGTACAGTGTGTGTTAGTGTGTAGTACAGTGTGTATTAGTGTGTAGTACAGTTTGTATTAGTGTGTAGTACAGTGTGTAGTACAGTGTGTATTAGTGTGTAGTACAGTTTGTATTAGTGTGTAGTACAGTGTGTAGTACAGTGTGTATTAGTGTGTAGTACAGGGTGTATTAGTGTGTAGTACAGTGTGTAGTACAGTGTGTAGTACAGTGTGTGTTAGTGTGTAGTACAGTGTGTATTACGTGTGTAGTACAGTGTGTATTAGTGTGTAGTACAGTTTGTATTAGTGTGTAGTACAGTGTGTAGTACAGTGTGTGTTAGTGTGTAGTACAGTGTGTGTTAGTGTGTAGTACAGTTTGTATTAGTGTGTAGTACAGTGTGTAGTACAGTGTGTATTAGTGTGTAGTACAGTGTGTAGTACAGTGTGTATTAGTGTGTAGTACAGTGTGTAGTACAGTGTGTATTAGTGTGTAGTACAGTGTGTAGTACAGTGTGTAGTACAGTGTGTAGTACAGTGTGTATTAGTGTGTAGTACAGTGTGTAGTACAGTGTGTATTAGTGTGTAGTACAGTGTGTAGTACAGTGTGTATTAGTGTGTAGTACAGTGTGTAGTACAGTGTGTAGTACAGTGTGTAGTACAGTGTGTAGTACAGTGTGTATTAGTGTGTAGTACAGTGTGTAGTACAGTGTGTGTTAGTGTGTAGTACAGTGTGTATTAGTGTGTAGTACAGTGTGTAGTACAGTGTGTATTAGTGTGTAGTACAGTGTGTAGTACAGTGTGTGTTAGTGTGTAGTACAGTGTGTATTAGTGTGTAGTACAGTGTGTAGTACAGTGTGTATTAGTGTGTAGTGCAGTGTGTAGTACAGTGTGTAGTACAGTGTGTATTAGTGTGTAGTACAGGGTGTATTAGTGTGTAGCACAGTGTGTATTAGTGTGTAGTACAGTGTGTAGTACAGTGTGTAGTACAGTGTGTAGTACAGTGTGTATTACAGTGTGTAGTACAGTGTGTAGTACAGTGTGTATTAGTGTGTAGTACAGTGTGTAGTACAGTGTGTATTAGTGTGTAGTACAGTGTGTATTAGTGTGTAGTACAGTGTGTATTAGTGTGTAGTACAGTGTGTAGTACAGTGTGTATTAGTGTGTAGTACAGTGTGTAGTACAGTGTGTGTTAGTGTGTAGTACAGTGTGTATTAGTGTGTAGTACAGTTTGTATTAGTGTGTAGTACAGTGTGTAGTACAGTGTGTATTAGTGTGTAGTACAGTTTGTATTAGTGTGTAGTACAGTGTGTAGTACAGTGTGTATTAGTGTGTAGTACAGTTTGTATTAGTGTGTAGTACAGTGTGTAGTACAGTGTGTATTAGTGTGTAGTACAGGGTGTATTAGTGTGTAGTACAGTGTGTAGTACAGTTTGTATTAGTGTGTAGTACAGTGTGTATTAGTGTGTAGTACAGTGTGTATTAGTGTGTAGTACAGTTTGTATTAGTGTGTAGTACAGTGTGTAGTACAGTGTGTGTTAGTGTGTAGTACAGTGTGTGTTAGTGTGTAGTACAGTTTGTATTAGTGTGTAGTACAGTGTGTAGTACAGTGTGTATTAGTGTGTAGTACAGTGTGTAGTACAGTGTGTATTAGTGTGTAGTACAGTGTGTAGTACAGTGTGTATTAGTGTGTAGTACAGTGTGTATTAGTGTGTAGTACAGTGTGTAGTACAGTGTGTAGTACAGTGTGTAGTACAGTGTGTAGTACAGTGTGTGTTAGTGTGTAGTACAGTGTGTAGTACAGTGTGTATTAGTGTGTAGTACAGGGTGTATTAGTGTGTAGTACAGTGTGTATTAGTGTGTAGTACAGGGTGTATTAGTGTGTAGTACAGTTTGTATTAGTGTGTAGTACAGTGTGTAGTACAGTTTGTATTAGTGTGTAGTACAGTGTGTAGTACAGTGTGTATTAGTGTGTAGTACAGTTTGTATTAGTGTGTAGTACAGTGTGTATTAGTGTGTAGTACAGTGTGTATTAGTGTGTAGTACAGTTTGTATTAGTGTGTAGTACAGTGTGTAGTACAGTGTGTATTAGTGTGTAGTACAGTTTGTATTAGTGTGTAGTACAGTGTGTATTAGTGTGTAGTACAGGGTGTATTAGTGTGTAGTACAGTTTGTATTAGTGTGTAGTACAGTGTGTAGTACAGTTTGTATTAGTGTGTAGTACAGTGTGTAGTACAGTGTGTATTAGTGTGTAGTACAGTTTGTATTAGTGTGTAGTACAGTGTGTATTAGTGTGTAGTACAGGGTGTATTAGTGTGTAGTACAGTTTGTATTAGTGTGTAGTACAGTGTGTAGTACAGTTTGTATTAGTGTGTAGTACAGTGTGTAGTACAGTGTGTATTAGTGTGTAGTACAGTGTGTATTAGTGTGTAGTACAGTTTGTATTAGTGTGTAGTACAGTTTGTATTAGTGTGTAGTACAGTGTGTGTTAGTGTGTAGTACAGTGTGTATTAGTGTGTAGTACAGTGTGTATTAGTGTGTAGTACAGGGTGTATTAGTGTGTAGTACAGTGTGTAGTACAGTTTGTATTAGTGTGTAGTACAGTGTGTATTAGTGTGTAGTACAGTGTGTATTAGTGTGTAGTACAGTTTGTATTAGTGTGTAGTACAGTGTGTAGTACAGTGTGTGTTAGTGTGTAGTACAGTGTGTATTAGTGTGTAGTACAGTGTGTATTAGTGTGTAGTACAGGGTGTATTAGTGTGTAGTACAGTGTGTAGTACAGTTTGTATTAGTGTGTAGTACAGTGTGTAGTACAGTGTGTATTAGTGTGTAGTACAGTTTGTATTAGTGTGTAGTACAGTGTGTATTAGTGTGTAGTACAGGGTGTATTAGTGTGTAGTACAGTGTGTAGTACAGTTTGTATTAGTGTGTAGTACAGTGTGTATTAGTGTGTAGTACAGTGTGTATTAGTGTGTAGTACAGTTTGTATTAGTGTGTAGTACAGTGTGTAGTACAGTGTGTGTTAGTGTGTAGTACAGTGTGTATTAGTGTGTAGTACAGTTTGTATTAGTGTGTAGTACAGTGTGTAGTACAGTGTGTATTAGTGTGTAGTACAGTTTGTATTAGTGTGTAGTACAGTGTGTATTAGTGTGTAGTACAGGGTGTATTAGTGTGTAGTACAGTGTGTAGTACAGTGTGTAGTACAGTGTGTGTTAGTGTGTAGTACAGTGTGTATTAGTGTGTAGTACAGTGTGTATTAGTGTGTAGTACAGTTTGTATTAGTGTGTAGTACAGTGTGTAGTACAGTGTGTGTTAGTGTGTAGTACAGTTTGTATTAGTGTGTAGTACAGTGTGTAGTACAGTGTGTATTAGTGTGTAGTACAGTGTGTAGTACAGTGTGTATTAGTGTGTAGTACAGTGTGTAGTACAGTGTGTATTAGTGTGTAGTACAGTGTGTATTAGTGTGTAGTACAGTGTGTAGTACAGTGTGTAGTACAGTGTGTAGTACAGTGTGTATTAGTGTGTAGTACAGTGTGTAGTACAGTGTGTGTTAGTGTGTAGTACAGTGTGTATTAGTGTGTAGTACAGTGTGTAGTACAGTGTGTATTAGTGTGTAGTACAGTGTGTAGTACAGTGTGTATTAGTGTGTAGTACAGTGTGTAGTACAGTGTGTAGTACAGTGTGTAGTACAGTGTGTATTAGTGTGTAGTACAGGGTGTATTAGTGTGTAGCACAGTGTGTAGTACAGTGTGTAGTACAGTGTGTAGTACAGTGTGTATTACAGTGTGTAGTACAGTGTGTAGTACAGTGTGTATTAGTGTGTAGTACAGTGTGTAGTACAGTGTGTAGTACAGTGTGTAGTACAGTGTGTATTACAGTGTGTAGTACAGTGTGTAGTACAGTGTGTATTAGTGTGTAGTACAGTGTGTAGTACAGTGTGTATTAGTGTGTAGTACAGTGTGTATTAGTGTGTAGTACAGTGTGTATTAGTGTGTAGTACAGTGTGTAGTACAGTGTGTATTAGTGTGTAGTACAGTGTGTATTAGTGTGTAGTACAGTTTGTATTAGTGTGTAGTACAGTGTGTAGTACAGTGTGTATTAGTGTGTAGTACAGTTTGTATTAGTGTGTAGTACAGTGTGTAGTACAGTGTGTATTAGTGTGTAGTACAGGGTGTATTAGTGTGTAGTACAGTGTGTATTAGTGTGTAGTACAGTTTGTATTAGTGTGTAGTACAGTGTGTAGTACAGTGTGTGTTAGTGTGTAGTACAGTGTGTGTTAGTGTGTAGTACAGTTTGTATTAGTGTGTAGTACAGTGTGTAGTACAGTGTGTATTAGTGTGTAGTACAGTGTGTAGTACAGTGTGTATTAGTGTGTAGTACAGTGTGTAGTACAGTGTGTATTAGTGTGTAGTACAGTGTGTATTAGTGTGTAGTACAGTGTGTAGTACAGTGTGTAGTACAGTGTGTAGTACAGTGTGTGTTAGTGTGTAGTACAGTGTGTAGTACAGTGTGTGTTAGTGTGTAGTACAGTGTGTATTAGTGTGTATTAGTGTGTAGTACAGTGTGTAGTACAGTGTGTGTTAGTGTGTAGTACAGTGTGTGTTAGTGTGTAGTACAGGGTGTATTAGTGTGTATTAGTGTGTAGTACAGTGTGTAGTACAGTGTGTGTTAGTGTGTAGTACAGTGTGTATTAGTGTGTAGTACAGTGTGTAGTACAGTGTGTATTAGTGTGTAGTACAGTGTGTAGTACAGTGTGTATTAGTGTGTAGTACAGTGTGTAGTACAGTGTGTAGTACAGTGTGTAGTACAGTGTGTATTAGTGTGTAGCACAGTGTGTATTAGTGTGTAGTACAGGGTGTATTAGTGTGTAGCACAGTGTGTATTAGTGTGTAGTACAGTGTGTATTACAGTGTGTAGTACAGTGTGTAGTACAGTGTGTATTAGTGTGTAGTACAGGGTGTATTAGTGTGTAGCACAGTGTGTATTAGTGTGTAGTACAGTGTGTATTAGTGTGTAGTACAGTGTGTAGTACAGTGTGTATTAGTGTGTAGTACAGTGTGTAGTACAGTGTGTATTAGTGTGTAGTACAGTGTGTAGTACAGTGTGTATTAGTGTGTAGTACAGTGTGTAGTACAGTGTGTAGTACAGTGTGTATTAGTGTGTAGTACAGGGTGTATTAGTGTGTAGCACAGTGTGTATTAGTGTGTAGTACAGTGTGTAGTACAGTGTGTAGTACAGTGTGTAGTACAGGGTGTATTAGTGTGTAGTACAGTGTGTAGTACAGGGTGTATTAGTGTGTATTAGTGTGTAGTACAGGGTGTATTAGTGTGTAGTACAGTGTGTATTAGTTTGTAGTACAATGTGTATTAGTGTGTAGTACAGTGTGTATTAGTGTGTAGTACAGGGTGTATTAGTGTGTAGTACAATGTTTATTAGTGTGTAGTACAGTGTGTAGTACAGTGTGTATTAGTGTGTAGTACAGTTTGTATTAGTGTGTAGTACAGTGTGTAGTACAGTTTGTATTAGTGTGTAGTACAGTGTGTATTAGTGTGTAGTACAGTTTGTATTAGTGTGTAGTACAGTGTGTATTAGTGTGTAGTACAGTGTGTATTAGTGTGTAGTACAGTTTGTATTAGTGTGTAGTACAGTGTGTAGTACAGTGTGTGTTAGTGTGTAGTACAGTGTGTATTAGTGTGTAGTACAGTTTGTATTAGTGTGTAGTACAGTGTGTAGTACAGTGTGTATTAGTGTGTAGTACAGTGTGTATTAGTGTGTAGTACAGTGTGTATTAGTGTGTAGTACAGTTTGTATTAGTGTGTAGTACAGTGTGTATTTGTGTGTAGTACAGTGTGAAGTACAGTGTGTATTAGTGTGTAGTACAGGGTGTATTAGTGTGTAGCACAGTGTGTATTAGTGTGTAGTACAGTGTGTAGTACAGTGTGTATTAGTGTGTAGTACAGTGTGTAGTACAGGGTGTATTAGTGTGTAGTACAGTGTGTAGTACAGGGTGTATTAGTGTGTAGTACAGTGTGTAGTACAGGGTGTATTAGTGTGTAGTACAGTGTGTAGTACAGGGTGTATTAGTGTGTATTAGTGTGTAGTACAGGGTGTATTAGTGTGTAGTACAGTGTGTATTAGTTTGTAGTACAATGTTTATTAGTGTGTATTAGTGTGTAGTACAGTGTGTATTAGTGTGTAGTACAGGGTGTATTAGTGTGTAGTACAGTGTGTAGTACAGTTTGTATTAGTGTGTAGTACAGTGTGTAGTACAGTGTGTATTAGTGTGTAGTACAGTTTGTATTAGTGTGTAGTACAGTGTGTAGTACAGTTTGTATTAGTGTGTAGTACAGTGTGTATTAGTGTGTAGTACAGTTTGTATTAGTGTGTAGTACAGTGTGTATTAGTGTGTAGTACAGTGTGTAGTACAGTTTGTATTAGTGTGTAGTACAGTGTGTATTAGTGTGTAGTACAGTGTGTATTAGTGTGTAGTACAGTGTGTAGTACAGTGTGTGTTAGTGTGTAGTACAGTGTGTATTAGTGTGTAGTACAGTGTGTAGTACAGTGTGTATTAGTGTGTAGTACAGTGTGTAGTACAGTGTGTAGTACAGTGTGTAGTACAGTGTGTAGTACAGTGTGTAGTACAGTGTGTATTAGTGTGTAGTACAGGGTGTATTAGTGTGTAGCACAGTGTGTATTAGTGTGTAGTACAGTGTGTATTACAGTGTGTAGTACAGTGTGTAGTACAGTGTGTAGTACAGTGTGTATTACAGTGTGTAGTACAGTGTGTAGTACAGTGTGTATTAGTGTTTAGTACAGGGTGTATTAGTGTGTAGCACAGTGTGTATTAGTGTGTAGTACAGTGTGTATTAGTGTGTAGTACAGTGTGTAGTACAGTGTGTATTAGTGTGTAGTACAGTGTGTAGTACAGTGTGTATTAGTGTGTAGTACAGTGTGTAGTACAGTGTGTAGTACAATGTTTATTAGTGTGTAGTACAGTGTGTAGTACAGTGTGTATTAGTGTGTAGTACAGTTTGTATTAGTGTGTAGTACAGTGTGTAGTACAGTTTGTATTAGTGTGTAGTACAGTGTGTATTAGTGTGTAGTACAGTTTGTATTAGTGTGTAGTACAGTGTGTATTAGTGTGTAGTACAGTGTGTAGTACAGTTTGTATTAGTGTGTAGTACAGTGTGTATTAGTGTGTAGTACAGTGTGTATTAGTGTGTAGTACAGTGTGTAGTACAGTGTGTGTTAGTGTGTAGTACAGTGTGTATTAGTGTGTAGTACAGTGTGTAGTACAGTGTGTATTAGTGTGTAGTACAGTGTGTAGTACAGTGTGTAGTACAGTGTGTAGTACAGTGTGTAGTACAGTGTGTAGTACAGTGTGTATTAGTGTGTAGTACAGGGTGTATTAGTGTGTAGCACAGTGTGTATTAGTGTGTAGTACAGTGTGTATTACAGTGTGTAGTACAGTGTGTAGTACAGTGTGTAGTACAGTGTGTATTACAGTGTGTAGTACAGTGTGTAGTACAGTGTGTATTAGTGTTTAGTACAGGGTGTATTAGTGTGTAGCACAGTGTGTATTAGTGTGTAGTACAGTGTGTATTAGTGTGTAGTACAGTGTGTAGTACAGTGTGTATTAGTGTGTAGTACAGTGTGTAGTACAGTGTGTATTAGTGTGTAGTACAGTGTGTAGTACAGTGTGTATTAGTGTGTAGTACAGTGTGTAGTACAGTGTGTAGTACAGTGTGTATTAGTGTGTAGTACAGGGTGTATTAGTGTGTAGCACAGTGTGTATTAGTGTGTAGTACAGTGTGTAGTACAGTGTGTATTAGTGTGTAGTACAGGGTGTATTAGTGTGTAGCACAGTGTGTATTAGTGTGTAGTACAGTGTGTAGTACAGTGTGTATTAGTGTGTAGTACAGTGTGTAGTACAGTGTGTATTAGTGTGTAGTACAGTGTGTAGTACAGTGTGTAGTACAGTGTGTATTAGTGTGTAGTACAGGGTGTATTAGTGTGTAGCACAGTGTGTATTAGTGTGTAGTACAGTGTGTAGTACAGTGTGTATTAGTGTGTAGTACAGTGTGTAGTACAGGGTGTATTAGTGTGTAGTACAGTGTGTAGTACAGGGTGTATTAGTGTGTATTAGTGTGTAGTACAGTGTGTATTAGTTTGTAGTACAGTGTGTATTAGTGTGTAGTACAGTGTGTAGTACAGTGTGTATTAGTGTGTAGTACAGTGTGTAGTACAGGGTGTATTAGTGTGTAGTACAGTGTGTAGTACAGGGTGTATTAGTGTGTATTAGTGTGTAGTACAGGGTGTATTAGTGTGTAGTACAATGTTTATTAGTGTGTAGTACAGTTTGTATTAGTGTGTAGTACAGTGTGTAGTACAGTGTGTATTAGTGTGTAGTACAGTGTGTATTAGTGTGTAGTACAGTGTGTAGTACAGTGTGTATTAGTGTGTAGTACAGTGTGTATTAGTGTGTAGTACAGTTTGTATTAGTGTGTAGTACAGTGTGTATTAGTGTGTAGTACAGTGTGTATTAGTGTGTAGTACAGTTTGTATTAGTGTGTAGTACAGTTTGTATTAGTGTGTAGTACAGTTTGTATTAGTGTGTAGTACAGTTTGTATTAGTGTGTAGTACAGTGTGTATTAGTGTGTAGTACAGTGTGTATTAGTGTGTAGTACAGTTTGTATTAGTGTGTAGTACAGTTTGTATTAGTGTGTAGTACAGTGTGTATTAGTGTGTAGTACAGTGTGTATTAGTGTGTAGTACAGTTTGTATTAGTGTGTAGTACAGTGTGTATTAGTGTGTAGTACAGTTTGTATTAGTGTGTAGTACAGTGTGTAGTACAGTGTGTATTAGTGTGTAGTACAGTGTGTAGTACAGTGTGTAGTACAGTGTGTAGTACAGTGTGTATTAGTGTGTAGTACAGTGTGTAGTACAGTGTGTAGTACAGTGTGTAGTACAGTGTGTAGTACAGTGTGTATTAGTGTGTAGTACAGTGTGTAGTACAGTGTGTAGTACAGTGTGTAGTACAGTGTGTAGTACATTGTGTGTTAGTGTGTAGTACAGTTTGTATTAGTGTGTAGTACAGTGTGTAGTACAGTGTGTATTAGTGTGTAGTACAGTTTGTATTAGTGTGTAGTACAGTTGGTATTAGTGTGTAGTACAGTGTGTAGTACAGTTTGTATTAGTGTGTAGTACAGTGTGTATTAGTGTGTAGTACAGTTTGTATTAGTGTGTAGTACAGTGTGTAGTACAGTTTGTATTAGTGTGTAGTACAGTGTGTAGTACAGTTTGTATTAGTGTGTAGTACAGTGTGTAGTACAGTTTGTATTAGTGTGTAGTACAGTGTGTATTAGTGTGTAGTACAGTGTGTAGTACAGTGTGTATTAGTGTGTAGTACAGTTTGTATTAGTGTGTAGTACAGTGTGTATTAGTGTGTAGTACAGTGTGTAGTACAGTGTGTATTAGTGTGTAGTACAGTTTGTATTAGTGTGTAGTACAGTGTGTAGTACAGTTTGTATTAGTGTGTAGTACAGTGTGTATTAGTGTGTAGTACAGTGTGTATTAGTGTGTAGTACAGTGTGTAGTACAGTGTGTATTAGTGTGTAGTACAGTTTGTATTAGTGTGTAGTACAGTGTGTAGTACAGTGTGTGTTAGTGTGTAGTACAGTGTGTATTAGTGTGTAGTACAGTTTGTATTAGTGTGTAGTACAGTGTGTAGTACAGTGTGTATTAGTGTGTAGTACAGTGTGTAGTACAGTGTGTGTTAGTGTGTAGTACAGTTTGTATCAGTGTGTAGTACAGTGTGTAGTACAGTGTGTAGTACAGTGTTTAGTACAGTGTGTACAGTGTGTAGTACAGTGTGTATTAGTGTGTAGTACAGTGTGTAGTACAGTGTGTGTTAGTGTGTAGTACAGTTTGTATTAGTGTGTAGTACAGTGTGTAGTACAGTGTGTATTTGTGTGTAGTACAGTGTGTAGTACAGTGTGTAGTACAGTGTTTAGTACAGTGTGTACAGTGTGTAGTACAGTGTGTATTAGTGTGTAGTACAGTGTGTATTAGTGTGTAGTACAGTGTGTACAGTGTGTAGTACAGTGTGTATTAGTGTGTAGTACAGTGTTTAGTACAGTGTGTACAGTGTGTATTAGTGTGTAGTACAGTGTGTAGTACAGTGTGTATTAGTGTGTAGTACAGTGTGTAGTACAGTGTGTAGTACAGTGTGTAGTACAGTGTGTATTAGTGTGTAGTACAGTGTGTACAGTGTGTAGTACAGTGTGTATTAGTGTGTAGTACAGTGTGTACAGTGTGTAGTACAGTATGTATTAGTGTGTAGTACAGGGTGTATTAGTGTGTAGTACAGGGTGTATTAGTATGTAGTACAGTGTGTATTAGAGAGTGTGTACTCACAGCGTTAGTAGCCAGCAGGTGCAGGTGCTGC
>NW_027640064.1:0-17446 GCF_949606895.1 Notothenia rossii
AGGGGAATTACGGTATAATTGTGGATTAATTGGTAAAGAGGACTTGCCCGTTGCGAGTTGGAAACCAATTTTTTAAAACAATTATCGGTTGAACAGAAGCACAGAGCTCAAACAGTCTGAATTACTCATCCTCTATTGATTCCTTACTCGTTTTGTTTTTTTCTCTAATAATATGATTTCATGTGACTCACAAAGCCTTTGAAGAAATCCTGCTGACTTGTTATAAGTGAGAGACGGTCTTTTCATAGCTCATATGGTGCAGGGGGAATTAGGTGCATGGAGTTTTAGGTGCAGTCAAATGTTCACTTACCTTTTTAGATCTATTGGTTTTCCTCAGGTCATAAATGAAATAGCTGGGTCTTTAAGGTATAAACATTTTCACTCTGTATCATTTGACTTGTCAAAACAATAAAATCACAGCTGTTACTAATCACGTTAACAATGACTCTGCTATTTATAAGTGTCCCGGTAAACATGGACAAATACCAGGGCCCTGAAACTGAGCAGGTTAATGGAATTAGACAGTAATTTTAACTAACAGAGTTCATATTTACAATACGCAACATGCTAATATTGAGAGAAAAGGATGGATCAAGCATTTGCAATGACAAACAACTGTCAGCAAAATGTTAGCTGACTCTGTTAAACTAAAACATGTTTATTAAATGGAGATTCATTCAGCGTGTTAACATGTGTAATTAGGTTTTCGTTTAGTCTCAAAGGAGTAGTTTACATGTTTGACATGAGGTGCCACTGGTAATATTTAGGCATTAGCTTAGTCTGCAGATCATTACCCTGAATGAGCACATACCAGACGTTTTAAACAAATAGCCATTGCCCAGCACAGTATGAGTTTTTTTCCCCCAGATGCTCCAGTATTCACTGTAAGAGATACATCACATTCTCTGTGAGGCTTTATTTAATCTTTCAGGACCCAGCTGAGAAGCGCCCCCAAACAAAATGAATTCTCAGTCATAATTGTCTGGCTGTAGCCACTGTCATGCCAGCGGCATGCCGTGGAAAGATTACAATGCCAGATTTGCCTCATTAGAATGAAAAATAGCTCGGTCACTCCAACACGGGCCCTAGCCAATACAAACACAGAACTAGAAATGTAATCAAGTCTGACCTATAACAACTTATTAAACAAATACCCACTATTGAAACTCATTAACATATATTAAACTACAGAAGGATAGCTCATCTGATGTTACTATTATCTGTTTGCATAAATCTGGCTTTTAATCTACGAACTATTGGGATGATCAACTTGCCTTGGTTTGGTTTGTATCAACAAAAGAAGACCTATTTAAGAAATCTCTGGTGTGTGTCTGAGCTCCTGACGTCTGTTTCTTAATGCTTTTGGTGCCCTTCTTTTTTTGTCAGTTTCCTTAGCCTACAGCTAGATGCTGTTTCAAAGTAGACAGCCCATCAACATGAGTGACAGGTGTGGGGACGGGATTTGACCAACTGCAGGGGGTGGAACTGACAACAAGGTGAAATGTTTTGTTCTGCAGCTTTCACAAGGTAAACATGAAAAGAAAGATCATACCTGTTTATAGTCTCTTACGAACTTAAGTATTTTTAGTCAAAGTGAATTTGCAGTGATCAGTGTTTCTTTTAACAATAAGTATGACACAAAGCAAATGGGTTTTCAAAGGTCTTAAAGGGCTTGACTAATGCCTTCACTTGTAAATGGTGCCTGAGAAAAAGCCCTGCCAGCAGCAGAGAATCATAAACCATCTGAATATTTTATAGGTCAACATTGCTGACAGAAAACTTGCAGAATTGCTCTGATTTAAATGCTAAATCTCAAGAAACTGCCAACAAGTTTAAATATTGAAACAGCTCTCCATAATTCACATTTACCTTCAACACTTCAGATCGCTCCGAGCGACCCGCTCTCATCTCCCGACACCTGGGTTCCCTGTTGGGTCGACCGAAACTTGCTGGCAGTCCTGCAGAGTGACCTGATTATTAGAGAGATCATGCTCTAGCTGCACGTCACAAGCTTGATCCTCCGCCGAGTTCACACTTTACAGCAGTTGTTAATCCTCGCTGAATTGTGCATAAGCAAGATAGTGAAACCTCTCTCTGTTACAGGGGTAGCTGTACTCTGCACTCAGATCTCCTCTCATAAAATGCATACAAAGGCATATATATGTGAGGGAATAGTTTAACTACACTCGCTGTAATTTGGTGATTGAGAGCACTAAAAAAAGTGGCATAAGTGTCTTGACTGAGAAATGTTTAATTGCAACTGCTCAGCAAAATAGTTCAAGGACGTGAAATGTTGCCAAGAGCTAATGTACAAGTGCTTAGAAAATCTGTGCGTGTAATATGTTTAGTAGGAGGAATTTAGTTTAAAATATTGCAGAATTACTTTTTGATCTTTCTGTTCTTCACTCATGTGCACATAATCCACATTTCTCTTTAAGCATTTCTTATAATGTGAACTAGCTGCTCCACTGTTTGTAAGAGTATTCTACTGTAAGTTACAGCATTACAGAGGAGCATTGAATACACTCTGCTGCATTATTTTCCTCTGCTTCATCCTAAAATAAGCCCTGTTATTTGTTTTTAGAAAATGGCCTTTTAAAATATCATAGTTACCTTCTCGACAAGCGAATCAATACTTGATGAGCATTACTTTTCTGTACTGGTTTTTTCTCCTCATGCTCTAACATACCTTCAATGGAAAATATATTTGTTACCCCGCTCCGTTGCCGTCCAAGACCAACGAAGGTGGAGCTGTGAATTTACTGCAGCCGTCCGTCTTCCTTGCTTGGCACGGGCCACGCTTTGTCAGTGTTAATGTGGCGAGTGTGTAGGTGCATCCAACAGCCACCCCAGTTTATTAACATTCGTGAGTGCAAAGCAAAAAAGCATGTTCATCTGGATGAATGCAACATTTATTCAGGGCCTGGCGGTGCATGGTGAGGTGGGGTGGGCGGTGCGGGTTGGGAGACTGCCCAAAGGCACGCTGGGGGCTTCCAGAGGAGTGAACATCATTTTGTGATTTAATACCCTTCTTACATGATATAAACATAATGTTATTAGCACGCCTTGTATGCTTAAAGTTAGCGCTTTGTTGATACTAAAAGCATATGGAGATTAAACTAATTATTTATATGATTTTCTAACTTTAAATAGTTATAATAAAGTACAGTGTACTGCCTTAAATGTACAGTGTACTTATGTTTGATTCAATACTAAACAATTTACATTCAGTACTGTCAGCGGTGGAGTTTAAATACATAACTTACTCAATACTCTTTCATTTCAGAAGAAAAAACTATTTTTTAGCAATTTGTCTGACATATTTGTTGCCCAAACTTAAAGAAAGCTTTAATTACAGTGCCTAATTTGGCGCACGTCACTTGATGCTCCCATGGGGCATTGCAGGCTTCAGATATGACGTTCCAACACCACAGAACCAGCAGTATTTGTTTCTTTAAGAGTACAGATGCCTTCATACAGGAAGAACACAAACCTGACAGCCATCAGAATAAAGTGGTGACAGCTGATGTGACCAACCAGTAGTGACAGTTGCCATTTTAACACGCTGTAAAGTTAATATTACGATACACAATAAACTGCAGGAAAAACAGAGTAGGGGCATCAAAGCAGTGCGGCCTAATACTTTTGGTACATGCAGATGTAAAATTAGGTGTACTTCGAAAGTGTGCATGTCAGACACCCTCTGTCCATTTGGGCCTTTACTCCAAATTTGGTGTTGTATAATTGAATTTTGTCCGATAAACTAAATAATTAAGCGTTTTTTTAATATTGGATAAAATAAGCGAAACCTTGAACATCCACAGCAGTCAAAAATGCAAAATACACATTAGTGCAGAATTTATATAAATCCAAGAACACCGTATAAAGGGTTGAATGCTGACATTTCTGACAATGAATTGGCAAAGATGTTATACAGTATATGACACTCAAGCAACCTTGATAGTGTTCTCATAATATGGGTCCGTTTTACATTTTAAGTGAGAACACTTAAGTAAAGCTCATTTGATGCTAAATGAGAGAACAAAAAATTGGTTGACTCACAACCCAGATAAAAAAATCAATCTACCATTCATTGGGTATGGAGCAGCTCCAGATATACTTCTCTAATTACGGGATTTGACAAAATAAGTATCTTATGTTGATGAATGTTGATTGCACTTTCCCAAGCCACGGAATAAAACATTTATTTTTTATTTAGACCTAAAGTCGGGTATTGCAACCAGGCCAGCAAAGCAGGAAATGCATTACCTCAAATACAAAGCGCTTTAGCCTATGTAAAGGACCTGTTCTACATATGCGACAGCTTGACTGCACATGAGAGAGGGAATACATGAGAATGTGCCTTGCAGGCCATAACAATGGTTTAGTAATCACATCACCGAGAGAGGGACCAGGGGCCTTTCTCATTACTCTAATTTCCCCTCCTCGACTCCTCCGCTCGCATCTCCTGTGGGCGGGACTAAGACACAAGGATAGGAGTCGAGGAGGGGAGTCGAAGAGGGGAATTAGCGAAATGAGAAAGGCCCCTGGTTTTGAATCTTACTATTAGGTTGCATACTGTGCTTCCCATTGGCCCATCGATGCTCTTATTTTACTCATCAGAGTCATAGACATGAGACAAGTGAAAAAGTGAAAAAGAGTGCCCTTGTATTTTTTGGAGCTCCGCCGACTCCTGACCTATCCATTGCAGGCTTCTGAGCTCCATACATTGAATGTCGTGAAATAAGTTCAATTAGGTTCAGCAGTTTTCTTCTCCACACTCCTCCTCTACTTTGACATACACATTCAGCCTTGAATAGGATGTTGAAGACTTGAATGCCGTCTTTTGCAAGCGCTTTTACAGTCGTGTGTTTAACTTTTGAAAACCTTTTGTTGACGTTGTAGCAGTAGAATGCTGTTGTTTTCATGGTCATTGATGCAATCAAAGCTGCAATGCAGCCTATTTCCGCAGAAAAGCCTTTCCCCATTGTTTATCACCCGAACTGAATTTTTCATTCGGTGCCTTCATCTCTAAAGGATGATTTTTCTTTTCCTTTTATTGCTACAGATCTGTAAAAACAATGCAATCCATATAGAGTCTAAATTGCTGATGCTGTAACTTCATAGGACACCAACACATTCAAATAATGCTGGCTACAGTAGTCTTGATGTAATAGCCTGGTCTGTTTCACAGGAAGTTGCCACCTTCCTGTAGCTGGGGCTTGTACAGATACAAATTGTTGGACCAACTTCTGCATAGGGCTGCTCGATTATGGCAAAAATCATAATCTCGATTATTTGGGTCAACAATTGTAATTGCGATTATTAAATGCGATTATTCATTAACTTTGAAAACATCCATTTATTGGAGAAAGAACCTTTGAACAGTATGTTTTTAACAGTTGATTACCCTGAACTTTAAGTATAATTCAACTGAAAAACCAAAAATATAATAATAATAAAAAAATAATCGTTTTATTTTTATTACGTTGTTTTCGTAATTGTTGCAAGCCATAATGGTAATTGCGATTAAAATACGATTAATTGAGCAGCCCTACTTCTGCACTCTAAGGACTTAACCAAAAATGGACAGCCAGTCATTTTTAAATAATGCAAGCAGTCAGTGGTGACAGAGAGGTTATGCAAAGGAAAGCACCCCAAGTACAAGCATAGAAGCCTATTGTAAAAAAGGTATAATTGTTTAAACTGTCACACCTGTGCCAGGATAATTCCTTTTTTTGGACAACATCGTATCACACCACTTGACTTCATTGTTCAATTAATTTTTGCATCGCTTGCTTTGTTGGCAATAACCCACCCAGTAAACACACTCCTTCAAATGCTCATAGGCTGTTCTTCTGATAACCATCAGTCTTCTAAGTAAGTACGTATCAGTAAAAACGTAAGGATGAGAAAGACCAGCTTTGACTCAACTGGTGATTGAGAGGAAAAAGATTATTTGAGACACTAAGAGATTTGTCTTTTTAGAAGGCATGATGTTTTATTGGCTGTTGTTTGGATCCATATTACTGGACCAAAGTATCCATTTTGTCCTTTTGGGTGAAGAACAAAATGAGATATGTCACTAAGCACACGCACATATAGTCACTGTGCGCCTGAGGAGGATACAGGTTTCCTTATTTCAGGTTCATTTATCTATCTGCACTGGGGCCCCTGAGCTGTGTATTCTTTCCGATGGCTACGGCATGATGGTCAATCTATACAGTGATGAAACTGCTCATAACTACATGTTTTCCTCCTCGCTCATCATAGAAAATAAGATTACACTTCTAAATAAAAGATATTCCAAAGGCACAACTCTCTCTATATGTAAATTGAGCAAGAGCAAACTAAATCGTTGTCTGTTTTCTTTTGTAACCCAGTGTAATTAAAGTGCAATTGCTGAAGATTGATTAAAAGTAAGAACAAACCCAATTGGTGCAATAACTCATATTTCATGAATAAAAAAACCTTTTACAGCCAGAGAAAGAGCAGAAAAGCCTTTATGTTGTACACAATACTTTATATCAAAGAATCACATATAGAAAACACACTTCCTTCAAGAGAGTGCTCCCATTAGTTGCTTATCGTGTTAAGCCCTCGACTACTAAGGACATTCGAGCAACAGAAATACACACACCACAGCACACAGACCCTTAACTTTAAGATAAGAATGAAACACACACAATTCAAAAATATATCTTCTAATCTCACAGTAGTTTACTTTTTTTTAAATCTTTTGTACAGTTAGAAAAAATACACAGTTGACTGAATTCATTGGAGGAACTGCAAAGTCACATGTGATGCTGAGTTTTACACCATGACAGCTTTTGGGTAAAGCACTGCTCTGTCCTCGCTGCGGTGTGCTGTGTGCCGTCAAGCATCAATGCGTGTTCACTTGCCCGAAAGGTTTGGAACGTTGAGCCCTCCCAGCCTCCTGGGGGTCATGTGTGCTCACACGTCGTCACCTCGGGGAGGGGCATCTGGTCCTGCATGATCACTTGAGGAGGGGGGGGGGCAGGGCGAGTGTGGGCCACTGAGTTTTTCTGCAGCTCCACCCCGAAGGCAGGAGGAGAAGCGTTCTGCAACTGTCTCCTGTACTGCACAAAGCTGCAGGTCTTTAGGATGATGGCCAGGATGTTCTTACCCATCAGGATCCCGGATACCCTGGCGTCCCTGTACAGAATCATGTTCCCCCCGCGGATGAAGAGGGTGATGACGTTGACTGTCACCAGACTCAGGATGGGGTACAGGAGCATCTTGTGTGGCACGATGTTGATGCCCTGCATGCTGATCTCGCTCAAGGACACGCAGGGCAACACGAGCAGCAGTATGTAGCAGTAGAAGAACATCAGGCCCTCGGCCCACAATGGAAGCCCCTTCTTTTGGGGTTCCCACAGGTTTGCCTGGATGTCCAGTATGTCCAGCAAGTCCACCACAACCCAGAAGAGACGATTACGGATCTCCTCGCGCTTCTTGAAGGCGCGAACATACTCCATGTGGTCGATAGCAACTAGAACCACAAACAGCAACGGGATGCAAATTGACAGCAGCAGAGTCAACGCTTTCCTCGCAAGAGCGTCCAGGCTCTTCCTGTCCGCCTTGTAGTTTTGATACACAAAGTAGACCTTGATCTCCAGCACAAAAATGTACAGGAACCAGAGGATCATGGCGTAGCCCCGCTTAGCTGTCCGTACCTCGGCACCCACCCACACCGCTACATACCGCAGGACGATCAGGAAGCAGATGTCACCTACCATCACCATGATGCAGATGCCAATCTTTCGTGGTCCGTGGTTCTGCTCCACAAGGTAGGCATCAATCAAGGCCATGCTGCTCATGATCAGGATGGTGGACAGGCACACGTGGGGCTTGTTGGTGGGGGGTGGAGGTACCATCCTTGCTTGGGCCAGAGGAGGATTGTTGCTGAAGAGGGGGTGCAGAGGGTGATCGGTTTGTCCAGTGTGGGTGCAGATCAGATAGGGCTGCTAGACAGCGGTGTTCCCCTCCATTGCTTCTGCCTTGGCCAGAGTCCAGGATGCATTAATAGGATTCACACAGATCGCTTCAATCAATCTCCGCCTGTGCCCAAGCCACCTGCCGGGTAGACAGTACCCCTCATTTAGTAAATTATGTTCATTGGGAAATGGTCTGTAAACATACAGGATCCTTGTTGTAATAATTAATTAAATATCACAAAAATCTCAGGATGTGTGTCTACCTTACCACCCTGATAATCACTCCATCAAACACAACACAGCACAGTAGTTTAATCAACCAGTTGGATTTTCTGTTATTGAAATAGATAGAAAAAAGCTGCTGCGAAGTGTTCTCATTCCAGATTCCTCTCCGACACCCTTGTTTTCACACAAGCTTAAGCCTTCAGAGATAAAAATCCAGCTGAATACTCACTTGTGTCCCTCTTTGTACTTTATCCTAATGACTGGCAGCGAGCGATCATCCATGAGACTGCACTGGGAGATCACAAAGCCCATCTGTAATCCACAGAAGAAGAGAGGAAAAAACGCACGGGATCCTCTCCTTCTCTGACCGACGTAAATCCACCGGTCATGGATATTTTTCTCTCGTTTTCTTTTCCTTTCTCAAGCGAAGAAATCCCAATATATTGCTGTCATAATCCACTTACTGCTCAGACTGAATCGGGAGAAGGCATTTTAATGGTCTCAAAAACCGCTCTCAATTCCTAGGAATAGCAGGTTACGTGGTGTTGTGCGTAGATAGAGGGATTAAACCTCCAACTCCCCCGAATCGAGAAAGTTATTCTTAGAGTGAAAATCTCTGCATTAAGTCCTGTTTAAAAAAGAATTCCTTCTCCAGAAGTTTTTCTCTCCATCATCCAGGATCCACGGACAGGAAAATGTACCATTCTGTATCTGTGCAAGTTTGTGCTTTTCAGAAAAGAAGAGGTTTGTAGTGAAAGTAGTTTGTAGTTTGCATGTGTGTTTTCCAGCGTGTGTGTGTAGGTTTCAGCTGTCTCCACGCATCGTTGTCGCTGTAAAATGTTGCCCCCCTGGCGAGATCCTGGCTGCTGCGCTGTTTTCAGTCTCCTGCTCAAGCAGCTTTTGCCAGGGACTCCCGGATCAACAGCACTATTGGATTCCCCCGTCTCCACTCGTGCATGTTCTGCCAGCACCACCAGCGCTATACTCCAACAGTCAAATGCTCCTCTGTTGCGTTTCAGACACACTCCCGGGATAAGCTCTCTCACAGCCTCGCTCCTCTCCCTTCTCCCTCTTCTGCTCAAGTAAAGGCACTTGCTGTGTGGAGGTGACGCTCAGCAGACCACAGCTGCAGAGCGAGGGAGAGAGGAAAGAGGTGGAGAGAGAGACAGAACACTTTTCCAGGGGGTGGAGGAAGGCGGCGGCGGGGGGGGGTTGGGAGGAAAAACGAGCCAGCCTTTTGCAGCTTAGCTGAATGCACAACTTCTCTCTCACCCTGTGTTTTTTTTTCTTCCCTTCTCACATCCCTGTCTTCTCTTCACATTGTGTCTTGCACTGATATCCTATTTTCTCGGGCTGTTTCTTTTTTGGCTCCCAAAAAAGAGCCCTGGTTTCCTTCACCTTTTAGGATCCCATTAAGGTTCTGTGCATTTTTTTTTCTTCATCTGAGGTGCAGAGATGTAAAATGGTCCAAAGAGGCAACAAAAAAAGGGGGGGTGGAGGAAGAGGAGATGCTCTTCAGTATGGGATGTTAAAAAGCCAGCTTCCCAGCAGGCTGTATGTCTGCAGTCTGTGGAGAAATGGGGGAGAAGGGGAAGGGAGGGAGAGGGGGGTGAGGAGTGCAGTGGCTCCTCCTGACAGAGCCTTTCTATTGATCTCCGGACATAGCGGTGAATCAGGAGCCTGAGATGGGGCCAGAGCCCAAAAGAGATGTGGGGTAAAGGGATGTACGGGGATATCAGACTTTTTTTATTTAAATCAACAAAATTATCTGGATGAGTGACATGATACGAGAAGAAAAAGAACAGGAGATGTGCGTGGTGGGACTAAATGTCAGGGGAACATTTTAATCCTCTGAGATGTAATAATGCCTGGGCTGGGAGATAATATGAAATAAAGGTGGAGAAAGGTTGGTGTGTTTTTCTCTGCCATATAGAGTATGCTAACACCACTAGCTCTGTTTATCCAGCTGGGCCAATTAGGGATAATCCTTCCTCAGAGGAACCAAACTGCTTTCATTACTACAGTATGAAGCCATAACTACTCACTCCATGAATTGCAGTTTATTGAGAAGTCAAAAGTATTGGCTTTCTGTTCTTTCTTGCACTTTTCCTCTAACTGTGTAACGACAACTAAACCTGATTGCCATCAATCATGCAGGTTTTTGCAGTCATGAATGAATATGGTCACAAATGTACCAGATGGGGATCAGCTGACAGCCGCCATCATGGCTGTTTATGGCTCCTATCATGGAAGCATAAGAAGGCTTCGTGGTTTGAAAAATTCAGTCAAGCGTAACAGCCGTATTTTGCCTTTCAACAAGCTGCTTTCTTATTGACTATTTCCTCTGGATTTGTCAGATATAATTGAGCCTTGACACTCGGAGTGATGAGTTAGGATCCTCCTTAGTCTCTATAAACAAATATCTGCATATGAATCCAGAATCAACGAGCAACGGGACAAGATTTTGGTATCTCTGGTTTCTGTTTGTTGTCTGTTTTTAGTCTGATTTCTAGTTCAAATAGTAGTGACCAATCTGGTTTTAGCAGAATTTGGTTGCATTTACAGTACTGTAGGTAAACATTTTGTGTGGAAAGCATAAGAGGCGAGACGTTTTGTTAAAAATGCAATCACTGAACCAATCGGCTATCGCCTGATAAGGATTTGGCTTTCAATTGGCTTTTTCATTTTTAGTCTGCATTAATATACAGACATCTGTTTTATATGGATTGGCCTACATTTTTCTTCGATGAGGAAGTTGCCAATCGAAGTGTAAACAACACAGAAGGGAAGTCCAGAAACCCTGCAATATCAGCCGGTTCGGATTAAACCGTCTGATAGCGAACAGTTCAGAGATTAGATTTTTTTTTTAAAACAACATTTATTTTACATTTCATTATAAAGCACAAGACTTATTCTAACTTAATACCAACTGTTGTGAGTGAAACACATTACAAAATTGTAAGAAAAGAAGGCCTTGGTGGTTAGAAACTAATTGTGTAATGAAAGGTCACGAGTCTGATCCCTGTGACAGGCAGCGCACCCATTAACAGCGCTGTGTCCTTGAGCCAGACACTAAGCTGCTAGCTGCTTCCTCATTTGCGCAAAGTCACTCCGGGTAGCTGAATTGTAAATGAGTGGATGGCTTATTGTCAGTTCCACAAGGTAACACCTCTGTGATCTTAATAGTTTCACTCCCAGCTAAAATCAGTATGGGAGATTGATGCAGCACCTTTATCTTACACTTTGTTAATCCCCCCGCATCTCATCCAGTGATCTATAATTTATATCTTAATTTACATGCTTTTTGTTATACACATTGGAGTCCAATATAACTTCTCTGTTTAAAGGGCAGTTAACCTGTGCTTGGACTTTGATTCACATCAGCGGATGATCATATACTGTATGCTCAGCTTTACCCCTTTTTTCTTCGTTCCTCATGTGTTAATAATTCACGAGTGTAGAGGAAATCACATCACTGGCCCTTAAGGGCATTGTCTATTATAGATTGAACTGATTTATGGACAGGTTTATGGTTTATTACAGTTTGTGTGTCAAAGTTTTCGTCTTGATTCATGTGATTATACTGTTGTATAAACACAAAGCTATATTTTATGATTTATTAGATTTCCCCCCAACAAAGGTGCATTCAGGAGTCTCTTCTGTCCCATTCAGCCCTCTCCCCTTCCACCAGGCTCCGCTCTGCCTCCTACTGGGGTCTGTCCTTGGCTCCAGGACAGGGACACTGCATCATCACTGTTCAGCACCAAGCAGACTAACACACAACAGATATCAGATAATAAAACGCCAGCTACACTCCCTGTAACATAAAGCATCTACAGAAAACATGGAGGACTTTAGGTTAGGGAGCCATGGGAAGGCTACACTGTGGCTTTCACATCCTTGCTTTTTTAGAGCTGCAGAGAAAGTGGTTCAGTTTTGTAAAATAAAACGTTCCTTTGAATGTCTTTGCCATAAATGTGGTATGTTGCCTTTTATGCAAATATGTGAGAATGCTATCTTAGAGCACAACGCACTACATTTTCAGAAATGTTTCCTTGACAACCAAGTGCAGCAGCTTGAAAAGCGTGTTTTATCATCTTGTCAGAAAAAGATATAAGAGAATTTCAACACTGGGAGCTACACCTTGAACTCAGCTTAAATAATGTATAAAATGTGTTTTCTAAACATTGCAGCTGCTGTTAAAACAGATACAACTCATCATTGTAGTTAGAGACTTGGACTTCCAAGTGAAGTTTTCTTTTTGTAGTTGATTGCAATTTCTAGCTCAATTAGTTGCCATACGCTTTTTTCCTTCGTGCATATGTCAACAAGGCTTTTATCAGGGGACTATGTGTGTCTAAAACACAGTATGCCCAGTCGATCAAGGTTTTTGTTGAACAACTTTTAAACACATTGCACACAATCCATGTTTACTTCATCGACGTTCCCCCTGAGTGAAATCAAGGGGAGATATTAATGTGCTGCAGGTAGTGGCATAATTACAAGGGTATGCATCACTGAATGAATACGTTGATTTGATTTCCTTTGTGTTTAGACTGTGGATGATTTACTTAACAGTCAAGAGTGAAGCATGATTAATTTATACCGCTATGCCACATGAAACCTGATAGAAATACCTGCCAATTACCTTGAGACTTGTCGTTTTGTGTGGGAGGAAATGTTTTTATCTTTGTCTCCGCGTTTGTCACCATTGTAGAATTTAAGTTTCAGTGTCACAAAATTCAATCTTCATGATTTGCAGGTGTTGTTATCGGATGGGGGGGAAAAAACAAAGGCAACGGACACAAACATGGATTAATTGCATGGGTTTGGCAGCCGGGATTCGCTGTCAGCAAGTTGTGAAAAGATTGGGGAATTTACATCACCTAAGACAATTTGTACATGAAGCATAACTGTTGAAATGGGACACATAAATCACATTAGCTGTAACCCTGAGTCTGCCATCGATTACCTACAGGAAAACAAATGGGGGCGTTAAGGCTTCCCATCCTTAAACATCCCCATCAGGGTTGTAACCACCAAATGGGAAACATGAAGTGGGCAGAAAGCTGCTCCCCATGGGGCTATTAGCCCAGAGAGAGGGGGAAGGAGGGAGACTTTCCTCTACCCCCTACTCACCAACCAGGGGGTAATTTCAGCCCCCCGTAGCTATGATATTTATCTGATCCGTAACAGGGAAGTATGCTGGTATCTTTGCTATATTTGACTTGACATCAGGTCAAATGGGAGACAAAGGATCGTCAATAGCTCTTACAGAGGATTGGTGACTACAAAGCAGACCTAGATCTCATTGTATTTGCATTCGATTGATCTTGTTTAGAGTCCCATGTGGGTGGGCTGTGCAACAGCAAGGAAGAGAATGATTGCCACGTTATTGCCACAATCGGGCAATCAACCGAAAGACATTTGAATATGCATTGGAAAAACCTTATGGCTCAGCAAACCCACTCGACTCACAGCAGGACAACATCTGCAGAAACATTTAACATTTACAGCAGTAAGATGATGTTGTTTATTACGACAAGAGGGTTATTTAATATGTTCAAATGCTACCTTCAAAATGGCTAGCAAATCTGCGATGACAACAGATTTGTTTTTAGAAGAGCCTCCCCCAGAGAGAGAACAGGTGGGGGGCATCCTGATTCATGGCTTATAATATGTTTTGGTCTGAAACGCAGATGGGAATGCAAGATGGATTGAATGATAATATTTCCCTTCGATGAACCCTGGACAAAGAGAAAGACAGATTAATCCTCTTGACCACATTAATGAATAAGGCATTAGAGATGTATCAGGTTCACTGAGTGAGTTTATTCCCTTAACTTTGTATCAGCTTATTTAAATCATAAATACCTTCCTGGGACTCGTGTTTTATAGGAGCAGTGCTTAAGCTTTTAGTACAGACAGCAGCAGGAGCAATTTTTATCCATCCCTAATAATGACAAAGCGTATGGTGGCCTGTAAGTGACACAATAATCACTCACATCCTCACCATTAAAGCAAAATCAAGCGAGCTAATTAGGGAGGAGATCCACAAAGAATTCTGAGGTAGAGAGCTGATATGTCACAATGCAAAATAATATTGTTATAATTATGCTTTCTGATTTCGTCTTCACACTGTGAAGTGCTATTCACTGACTCACAACAGCATGATCCAACGCTGTGCAGCTAGGCGAGCTGGGGGGGGGGGGGGGGGGTGGGTTGGGGGGGTGTTGTGAGAGGACGGTGCCGAAGGACGGTGAGATTTGGGTCGAAAACAGACGAGAAAGGAGGTTTTCAAAAGCCAGAAATCTCTGCACTTGATAGAGAAACTGTTGGTTGTGTACAACCTTCAGCACATACATGCTTTGAATGCCATGTTGCCCCCTTGGACACAACGTTAACCGTTTAGTATAATGATGAATTGTTGGTGCTTCTAAACTGAGGGCCTTTACCCTTCTCCATATGGACATTTTCTTTATTTACAGTAAATGCTGAGACGATAGTGGCCATGGACTTTGCGTCTCTCTAGGATAAGTTCTTTTGATGAGCTTATTAGAAGCACATTTTCCTAAAAGGCTTTTTGTTAACCCGTATACTCTCCACTCAAACATGGAAACACATTTCGAATGAAGTTAAGTGACTGAATCTCAATAGATCGTAAGAAACAGAAAATAGAACTGTGGAGGTTCTCAGTCAATATTATTGACTGTGACTCTTTCAATAAATGGTTGAGGTTACAGGTCTATTTTCTAAATGTTTCCATGGATGTTCTTTTTTTTATTTTTTTTAATGGAGCTGAGAAATAAAAATGTACCACTTTATCATAAAAACAACATATTGTACTGTACGCCACCGGTGGTGTACAGGTCAGTGATTTGTTTACTGCCTTATTAGACTTGAAATCATTGATGAATTTTCTGTTTGTGCAAGCCTCTCTGTGGTTTCCTCACTCTGATTAATTGAATACAGAGCAACTGTGATGGGGCAATTTACCCATAAATAATATTTGCATGCTCCCTCGAGGTTGCCTGTGTACACAGAAAGAAATGGCATTAATTAAACTGTCCACAATCATAACTAAAAGAGAAGATAAAAAAACCTCAATGTGCATTGCCTCTTGTCAAGGTCATTTACCATGCAGCACTACGAGTTGTTTTCTTTCATGCATTCATGTTGGGTAACTGTTATTTTTTATGCAAGAGCTCTGAGTTGACTTCCATTAAATACACATATTTGAGGGGAACATGTTACAACGGCCCAAAACATTTCCATTAGGAGATACGCGCTGCAGTTTAAAAAAGGGTGCAAATGTAAAGTGATGCTTTGATGATTCATTCTGATATTATTGCAGATCTTCTGTTAGCTAGCTAGCTTACATCGCTAACTTAGTCATTTTCGAATAAACTGATAAAACACTAACAAATATGAACAGACTAACTCTGCTAGAGTGACAGCCAACTTTATATTCCCCGAACGCCAACAAGCCATCTGGTCCCAACTGTGTGAATCACTTTTTAGTAGTGGCTATTATCTTAACAACTTAGCTTCACATGTTTAACACAGAACATTTAAGTAACGAGTTTCTTCATTTTCAGAGCACTGAGCTAGTTTGCATTTTCAGTGGCAAGTTTCCTGACTCTCCTCACAGGGGAAGCAGCTAATTTGGGAAAGTAGTATATAAATGGCAGAAACTTAGCGGACCCAGCTCACCGTTCTTCCTTGGGACGACGGCTCAGTTAGCTTAATGAAGGTGGGGATGTGTGTGTGTGTGTGTGCTTGTGCATTTGATTTTTTGTTTGCTGAGAGAACCGAGAGGTTACTTGATGAGATAAACTTTGTAAACTAGCATGTGGCACAATACCTGTTCAAACAATTCTGGTTGAATGGAATGTTTATTTTATAACTTCTTGACAATAACTCATCTTATCTGAGGGCGAAACACGTTAGCAGAATGTGCCATCCTCTCTCCAGAGCTCCTGGTAAATGGCTGCACTAATATTGCGCCATGACTGACAATGGCCATTAATCACTGTGTGCCGAGGATGGTGTGTTTTATAATCATTGTAGCTTTTACCACTGTACATTTATTTTAAAATCCATGTAGTGTAGTAATTAGCTGATGTAGATGAGCAACATTAGCAAGGTCGTAAATCAACTCTGACTGACTGGAGATACAGAAATCTGTAGGCCATCAAGGTTAGCAAGTTTGATTGAGTTGAATCTTTCATTAGGAACAATTAAGGAATTATAAAAAGATTTAGCTGTTAATTGTAGCTCATGTAGGAAAATGAATTGTATACATGTGACTCGAATTGAACCATACTAACCCAACGGTCTTTACTGAGCCGTCCATGTTCGTGATGCTACAAATGTGAAGCCCTTTTTTTATATGGTACATATTGTTCACATTGATAACGTTGTCAGTGATTTTTTATAATTTCAGACTTCATTTTCAGACACTGAACAGCTGAAATGACAACTGTTCCCACACTTCATAAACTCATGCTGGTTATCTGATTAAGCCAACATTTTTGCTTTATCAGTTAGTTTAGAACACTGTCTCTAGTTTTTTTTTGTTTGTTTTTAACATAACAACCCTATAAAAGAGTTTGATGGCTACACGCATTATATCATGCTAAAGGCTAAAGCTGCATGTCCAAGGCTAAACGTCAGGAGGGAGTTCTAACGACCAATTACGTGGAAAACACGAATTGTCCGAAACACATCGAAGTAGACAAAAACTGTTTTGTGGACAGTCTGTTACTCGAAAAGACCCACCCATTTCTTAGAAAATACTCACTCTGATAGATAGATGGACAATTGTTATAATACAGAATGACTTTTCTTCTCCCCAAAGCCCTACATTGCCTTCGTTGGTTAGGGTTGGTAAAACATAAGGTTAGGCATGAGGAGCAAGGTTAGTTAGACGAAGGTACGAATATCAGGGAAAACAGAGGCATGTAGGGCGGGTCATGTCATCACTGTATATGTGCATAATAGTTAGCCATGTGCTTTTAAAAGAGATTGTATATTCAGATCCTTAAACCTTCAGAAAAATTGAAATTTTTTTGACGGAACAAATGGGTTGTCACTGTAAAATGGGGTTTCAGTCCAATGGGCCATTTCCGGACTTGGGGTGTGTTAGGAAAAATGGGATACCAGAACAATGATGTGGTACATTGTCATCATCCTCACAAGTTGATGATACGTGAAGCCTTTTGGATAAGACATCAATATTAAGGAATGGTTTTGTTCTTGTA
>NW_027640063.1:0-70000 GCF_949606895.1 Notothenia rossii
AAACGCAAAAACCACCATTAAAAGTCACTTTTAGGGGGAAAACGCAGGTTCTGTCCATTTAGTTAACAAACTGATAGGCAAATGGACAAAAGTGTGATTAAAGCATATGCAGGACCCCAGCGAGCTCCAGACTATGTGCATTGTGTCGGGGACCCTTGTGAATGATAAGACCCATCATTTAAATGCAAAAACCACCATTAAAAGTCACTTTTAGGGGGAAAACGCAGGCTCTGTCCATTTCGTTAACAAACTGATAGTCAAATGGACAAAAAGGGGAACACGGCCCAGCCGCTGCTCCACTGCTCCAGGCTGTGTGCATTGTGTCGGGGACCCTTGTGAATGATAAGACCCATCATTTAAATGCAAAAACCACCATTAAAAGTCACTTTTAGGGGGAAAAAACAGGCTCTGTCCATTTCGTTAACAAACTGATAGGCAAATGGACAAAAGTGTGATTAAAGCATATGCAGGACCCCAGCAAGCTCCAGACTATGTGCATTGTGTCATCGGGCCATGTGAATGATAGCACCCATAATTTAAACGCAAAAACCACCATTAAAAGTCACTTTTAGGGGGAAAACGCAAGTTCTGTCCATTTAGTTAACAAACTGATAGGCAAATGGACAAAAGTGTGATTAAAGCATATGCAGGACCCCAGCGAGCTCCAGACTATGTGCATTGTGTCGGGGACCCTTGTGAATGATAAGACCCATCATTTAAATGCAAAAAACCACCATTAAAAGTCACTTTTAGGGGGAAAAAACAGGCTCTGTCCATTTCGTTAACAAACTGATAGGCACATGGACAAAAAGGGGAACACGGCCCAGCCGCTGCTCCACTGCTCCAGGCTGTGTGCATTGTGTCGGGGACCCTTGTGAATGATAAGACCCATCATTTAAACGCAAGGGCCACCATTAAAAGTCACTTTTAGGGGGGAAACGCAGCCTCTGTCCATTTGGTTAACAAACTGATAGGCAAATGGACAAAAGTGTGATTAAAGCATATGCAGGACCCCAGCGAGCTCCAGACTATGTGCATTGTGTCGGGGACCCTTGTGAATGATAAGACCCATCATTTAAATGCAAAAACCACCATTAAAAGTCACTTTTAGGGGGGAAAAACAGGCTCTGTCCATTTTGTTAACAAACTGATAGGCAAATGGACAAAAGGGGGAACACGGCACAGCCGCTGCTCCACTGCTCCAGGCTGTGTGCATTGTGTCGGGGACCCTTGTGAATGATAAGACCCATCATTTAAACGCAAGGGCCACCATTAAAAGTCACTTTTAGGGGGAAAACGCAGCCTCTGTCCATTTGGTTAACAAACTGATAGGCAAATGGACAAAAGTGTGATTAAAGCATATGCAGGACCCCAGCGAGCTCCAGACTATGTGCATTGTGTCGGGGACCCTTGTGAATGATAAGACCCATCATTTAAATGCAAAAACCACCATTAAAAGTCACTTTTAGGGGGAAAAATCAGGCTCTGTCCATTTCGTTAACAAACTGATAGGCAAATGGACAAAAGGGGGAACACGGCCCAGCCGCTGCTCCACTGCTCCAGGCTGTGTGCATTGTGTCGGGGACCCTTGTGAATGATAAGACCCATCATTTAAACGCAAGGGCCACGATTAAAAGTCACTTTTAGGGGGAAAACGCAGCCTCTGTCCATTTCGTTAACAAACTGATAGGCAAATGGACAAAAGTGTGATTAAAGCAGGACCCCAGCGAGCTCCAGACTATGTGCATTGTGTCGGGGACCCTTGTGAATGATAAGACCCATCATTTAAATGCAAAAACCACCATTAAAAGTCACTTTTAGGGGGAAAACGCAGCCTCTGTCTATTTGCTTAACAAACTGATAGGCAAATGGACAAAAGTGTGATTAAAGCATATGCAGGACCCCAGCGAGCTCCAGACTATGTGCATTGTGTCGGGGACCCTTGTGAATGATAAGACCCATCATTTAAACGCAAACACCACCATTAAAAGTCACTTTTAGGGGGAAAACGCAGGTTCTGTCCATTTAGTTAACAAACTGATAGGCAAATGGACAAAAGTGTGATTAAAGCATATGCAGGACCCCAGCGAGCTCCAGACTATGTGCATTGTGTCGGGGACCCTTGTGAATGATAAGACCCATCATTTAAATGCAAAAACCACCATTAAAAGTCACTTTTAGGGGGAAAAAACAGGCTCTGTCCATTTCGTTAACAAACTGATAGGCAAATGGACAAAAGTGGGAACACGGCCCAGCCGCTGCTCCACTGCTCCAGGCTGTGTGCATTGTGTCGGGGACCCTTGTGAATGATAAGACCCATCATTTAAATGCAAAAACCACCATTAAAAGTCACTTTTAGGGGGAAAAAACAGGCTCTGTCCATTTCGTTAACAAACTGATAGGCAAATGGACAAAAGTGTGATTAAAGCATATGCAGGACCCCAGCGAGCTCCAGACTATGTGCATTGTGTCGGGGACCCTTGTGAATGATAAGACCCATCATTTAAACACAAGGGCCACCATTAAAAGTCACTTCTAGGAGGAAAACGCAGCCTCTGTCCATTTGGTTAACAAACTGATAGGCAAATGGACAAAAGTGTGATTAAAGCATATGCAGGACCCCAGCGAGCTCCAGACTATGTGCATTGTGTCGGGGACCCTTGTGAATGATAAGACCCATCATTTAAATGCAAAAAACCACCATTAAAAGTCACTTTTAGTGGGAAAAAACAGGCTCTGTCCATTTCGTTAACAAACTGATAGGCACATGGACAAAAGTGTGATTAAAGCATATGCAGGACCCCAGCGAGCTCCAGACTATGTGCATTGTGTCATCGGGCCTTGTGAATGATAGCACCCATAATTTAAACGCAAAAACCACCATTAAAAGTCACTTTTAGGGGGAAAACGCAAGTTCTGTCCATTTAGTTAACAAACTGATAGGCAAATGGACAAAAGTGTGATTAAAGCATATGCAGGACCCCAGCGAGCTCCAGACTATGTGCATTGTGTCGGGGACCCTTGTGAATGATAAGACCCATCATTTAAATGCAAAAACCACCATTAAAAGTCACTTTTAGGGGGAAAACGCAGCCTCTGTCTATTTGGTTAACAAACTGATAGGCAAATGGACAAAAGTGTGATTAAAGCATATGCAGGACCCCAGCGAGCTCCAGACTATGTGCATTGTGTCGGGGACCCTTGTGAATGATAAGACCCATCATTTAAACGCAAAAACCACCATTAAAAGTCACTTTTAGGGGGAAAACGCAGGTTCTGTCCATTTAGTTAACAAACTGATAGGCAAATGGACAAAAGTGTGATTAAAGCATATGCAGGACCCCAGCGAGCTCCAGACTATGTGCATTGTGTCGGGGACCCTTGTGAATGATAAGACCCATCATTTAAATGCAAAAACCACCATTAAAAGTCACTTTTAGGGGGAAAAAACAGGCTCTGTCCATTTCGTTAACAAACTGATAGGCAAATGGACAAAAGTGGGAACACGGACCAGCCGCTGCTCCACTGCTCCAGGCTGTGTGCATTGTGTCGGGGACCCTTGTGAATGATAAGACCCATCATTTAAACGCAAGGGCCACCATTAAAAGTCACTTTTAGGAGGGAAACGCAGCCTCTGTCCATTTGGTTAACAAACTGATAGGCAAATGGACAAAAGTGTGATTAAAGCATATGCAGGACCCCAGCGAGCTCCAGACTATGTGCATTGTGTCGGGGACCCTTGTGAATGATAAGACCCATCATTTAAATGCAAAAACCACCATTAAAAGTCACTTTTAGGGGGAAAACGCAGGCTCTGTCCATTTCGTTAACAAACTGATAGTCAAATGGACAAAAAGGGGAACACGTCCCAGCCGCTGCTCCACTGCTCCAGGCTGTGTGCATTGTGTCGGGGACCCTTGTGAATGATAAGACCCATCATTTAAATGCAAAAACCACCATTAAAAGTCACTTTTAGGGGGAAAAAACAGGCTCTGTCCATTTCGTTAACAAACTGATAGGCAAATGGACAAAAGTGTGATTAAAGCATATGCAGGACCCCAGCAAGCTCCAGACTATGTGCATTGTGTCATCGGGCCATGTGAATGATAGCACCCATAATTTAAACGCAAAAACCACCATTAAAAGTCACTTTTAGGGGGAAAACGCAAGTTCTGTCCATTTAGTTAACAAACTGATAGGCAAATGGACAAAAGTGTGATTAAAGCATATGCAGGACCCCAGCGAGCTCCAGACTATGTGCATTGTGTCGGGGACCCTTGTGAATGATAAGACCCATCATTTAAATGCAAAAAACCACCATTAAAAGTCACTTTTAGGGGGAAAAAACAGGCTCTGTCCATTTCGTTAACAAACTGATAGGCACATGGACAAAAAGGGGAACACGGCCCAGCCGCTGCTCCACTGCTCCAGGCTGTGTGCATTGTGTCGCGGACCCTTGTGAATGATAAGACCCATCATTTAAACGCAAGGGCCACCATTAAAAGTCACTTTTAGGGGGAAAACGCAGCCTCTGTCCATTTCGTTAACAAACTGAGGCAAATGGACAAAAGTGTGATTAAAGCATATGCAGGACCCCAGCGAGCTCCAGACTATGTGCATTGTGTCAGGGGGCCATGTGAATGAAAGCACCCATCATTTAAACGCAAAAACCACCATTAAAAGTCACTTTTAGGGGGAAAACGCAGGTTCTGTCCATTTAGTTAACAAACTGATAGGCAAATGGCCAAAAGTGTGATTAAAGCATATGCAGGACCCCAGCGAGCTCCAGACTATGTGCATTGTGTCGGGGACCCTTATGAATGATAAGACCCATCATTTAAATGCAAAAACCACCATTAAAAGTCACTTTTAGGGGGAAAAAACAGGCTCTGTCCATTTCGTTAACAAACTGATAGGCAAATGGACAAAAGGGGGAACACGGCCCAGCCGCTGCTCCACTGCTCCAGGCTGTGTGCATTGTGTCGGGGACCCTTGTGAATGATAAGACCCATCATTTAAACGCAAGGGCCACCATTAAAAGTCACTTTTAGGGGGGAAACGCAGCCTCTGTCCATTTGGTTAACAAACTGATAGGCAAATGGACAAAAGTGTGATTAAAGCATATGCAGGACCCCAGCGAGCTCCAGACTATGTGCATTGTGTCGGGGACCCTTGTGAATGATAAGACCCATCATTTAAATGCAAAAACCACCATTAAAAGTCACTTTTAGGGGGAAAACGCAGGCTCTGTCCATTTCGTTAACAAACTGATAGTCAAATGGACAAAAAGGGGAACACGGCCCAGCCGCTGCTCCACTGCTCCAGGCTGTGTGCATTGTGTCGGGGACCCTTGTGAATGATAAGACCCATCATTTAAATGCAAAAACCACCATTAAAAGTCACTTTTAGGGGGAAAAAACAGGCTCTGTCCATTTCGTTAACAAACTGATAGGCAAATGGACAAAAGTGTGATTAAAGCATATGCAGGACCCCAGCGAGCTCCAGACTATGTGCATTGTGTCGGGGACCCTTGTGAATGATAAGACCCATAATTTAAATGCAAAAAACCACCATTAAAAGTCACTTTTAGGGGGAAAAAACAGGCTCTGTCCATTTCGTTAACAAACTGATAGGCACATGGACAAAAAGGGGAACACGGCCCAGCCGCTGCTCCACTGCTCCAGGCTGTGTGCATTGTGTCGCGGACCCTTGTGAATGATAAGACCCATCATTTAAACGCAAGGGCCACCATTAAAAGTCACTTTTAGGGGGAAAACGCAGCCTCTGTCCATTTGGTTAACAAACTGATAGGCAAATGGACAAAAGTGTGATTAAAGCATATGCAGGACCCCAGCGAGCTCCAGACTATGTGCATTGTGTCGGGGACCCTTGTGAATGATAAGACCCATCATTTAAATGCAAAAACCACCATTAAAAGTCACTTTTAGGGGGAAAAAACAGGCTCTGTCCATTTCGTTAACAAACTGATAGGCAAATGGCCAAAAGTGTGATTAAAGCATATGCAGGACCCCAGCGAGCTCCAGACTATGTGCATTGTGTCAGGGGGCTATGTGAATGATAGCACCCATCATTTAAACGCAAAAACCACCATTAAAAGTCACTTTTAGGGGGAAAACGCAGGCTCTGTCCATTTCGTTAACAAACTGATAGGCAAATGGACAAAAGGGGGAACACGGCCCAGCCGCTGCTCCACTGCTCCAGGCTGTGTGCATTGTGTCGGGGACCCTTGTGAATGATAAGACCCATCATTTAAACGCAAGGGCCACCATTAAAAGTCACTTTTAGGGGGAAAACGCAGCCTCTGTCCATTTCGTTAACAAACTGAGGCAAATGGACAAAAGTGTGATTAAAGCATATGCAGGACCCCAGCGAGCTCCAGACTATGTGCATTGTGTCAGGGGGCCATGTGAATGAAAGCACCCATCATTTAAACGCAAAAACCACCATTAAAAGTCACTTTTAGGGGGAAAACGCAGCCTCTGTCCATTTGGTTAACAAACTGATAGGCAAATGGACAAAAGTGTGATTAAAGCATATGCAGGACCCCAGCGAGCTCCAGACTATGTGCATTGTGTCGGGGACCCTTGTGAATGATAAGACCCATCATTTAAACGCAAGGGCCACCATTAAAAGTCACTTTTAGGGGGAAAACGCAGCCTCTGTCCATTTGGTTAACAAACTGATAGGCAAATGGACAAAAGTGTGATTAAAGCATATGCAGGACCCCAGCGAGCTCCAGACTATGTGCATTGTGTCGGGGACCCTTGTGAATGATAAGACCCATCATTTAAACGCAAGGGCCACCATTAAAAGTCAGTTTTAGGGGGAAAAAACAGGCTCTGTCCATTTCGTTAACAAACTGATAGGCAAATGGACAAAAGGGGGAACACGGCCCAGCCGCTGCTCCACTGCTCCAGGCTGTGTGCATTGTGTTGGGGACCCTTGTGAATGATAAGTCCCATCATTTAAAGGCAAGGGCCACCATTAAAAGTCACTTTTAGGGGGAAAAAACAGGCTCTGTCCATTTCGTTAACAAACTGATAGGCAAATGGACAAAAGGGGGAACACGGCCCAGCCGCTGCTCCACTGCTCCAGGCTGTGTGCATTGTGTCGGGGACCCTTGTGAATGATAAGACCCATCATTTAAACGCAAGGGCCACCATTAAAAGTCACTTTTAGGGGGAAAACGCAGCCTCTGTCCATTTCGTTAACAAACTGAGGCAAATGGACAAAAGTGTGATTAAAGCATATGCAGGACCCCAGCGAGCTCCAGACTATGTGCATTGTGTCAGGGGGCCATGTGAATGAAAGCACCCATCATTTAAACGCAAAAACCACCATTAAAAGTCACTTTTAGGGGGAAAACGCAGCCTCTGTCCATTTGGTTAACAAACTGATAGGCAAATGGACAAAAGTGTGATTAAAGCATATGCAGGACCCCAGCGAGCTCCAGACTATGTGCATTGTGTCGGGGACCCTTGTGAATGATAAGACCCATCATTTAAATGCAAAAACCACCATTAAAAGTCACTTTTAGGGGGAAAAATCAGGCTCTGTCCATTTCGTTTACAAACTGATAGGCAAATGGACAAAAGGGGGAACACGGCCCAGCCGCTGCTCCACTGCTCCAGGCTTTGTGCATTGTGTCGGGGACCCTTGTGAATGATAAGACCCATCATTTAAACACAAGGGCCACCATTAAAAGTCACTTTTAGGGGGAAAACGCAGGCTCTGTCCATTTCGTTAACAAACTGATAGGCAAATGGACAAAAGTGTGATTAAAGCATATGCAGGACCCCAGCGAGCTCCAGACTATGTGCATTGTGTCGGGGACCCTTGTGAATGATAAGACCCATCATTTAAATGCAAAAACCACCATTAAAAGTCACTTTTAGGGGGAAAAAACAGGCTCTGTCCATTTCGTTAACAAACTGATAGGCAAATGGACAAAAGGGGGAACACGGCCCAGCCGCTGCTCCACTGCTCCAGGCTGTGTGCACTGTGTCGGTGACCCTTGTGAATGATAAGACCCATCATTTAAACGCAAGGGCCACCATTAAAAGTCACTTTTAGGGGGAAAACGCAGCCTCTGTCCATTTGGTTAACAAACTGATAGGCAAATGGACAAAAGTGTGATTAAAGCATATGCAGGACCCCAGCGAGCTCCAGACTATGTGCATTGTGTCGGGGACCCTTGTGAATGATAAGACCCATCATTTAAATGCAAAAACCACCATTAAAAGTCACTTTTAGGGGGAAAAAACAGGCTCTGTCCATTTCGTTAACAAACTGATAGGCAAATGGACAAAAGGGGGAACACGGCCCAGCCGCTGCTCCACTGCTCCAGGCTGTGTGCATTGTGTCGGGGACCCTTGTGAATGATAAGACCCATCATTTAAATGCAAAAACCACCATTAAAAGTCACTTTTAGGGGGAAAAAACAGGCTCTGTCCATTTCGTTAACAAACTGATAGGCAAATGGACAAAAGTGTGATTAAAGCATATGCAGGACCCCAGCGAGCTCCAGACTATGTGCATTGTGTCAGGGGGCCATGTGAATGATAGCACCCATCATTTAAACGCAAAAACCACCATTAAAAGTCACTTTTAGGGGGAAAACGCAGGTTCTGTCCATTTAGTTAACAAACTGATAGGCAAATGGACAAAAGTGTGATTAAAGCATATGCGGGACCCCAGCGAGCTCCAGACTATGTGCATTGTGTCGGGGACCCTTGTGAATAATAAGACCCATCATTTAAATGCAAAAACCACCATTAAAAGTCACTTTTAGGGGGAAAAAACAGGCTCTGTCCATTTCGTTAACAAACTGATAGGCAAATGGACAAAAGTGTGATTAAAGCATATGCAGGACCCCAGCGAGCTCCAGACTATGTGCATTGTGTCGGGGACCCTTATGAATGATAAGACCCATCATTTAAACACAAGGGCCACCATTAAAAGTCACTTTTAGGGGGAAAACGCAGGCTCTGTCCATTTCTTTAACAAACTGATAGGCAAATGGACAAAAGGGGGAACACGGCCCAGCCGCTGCTCCACTGCTCCAGGCTGTGTGCATTGTGTCGGGGACCCTTGTGAATGATAAGACCCATCATTTAAACACAAGGGCCACCATTAAAAGTCACTTTTAGGGGGAAAACGCAGGCTCTGTCCATTTCTTTAACAAACTGATAGGCAAATGGACAAAAGTGTGATTAAAGCATATGCAGGACCCCAGCGAGCTCCAGACTATGTGCATTGTGTCGGGGACCCTTGTGAATGATAAGACCCATCATTTAAATGCAAAAACCACCATTAAAAGTCACTTTTAGGGGGAAAAAACAGGCTCTGTTCATTTCGTTAACAAACTGATAGGCAAATGGACAAAAGGGGGAACACGGCCCAGCCGCTGCTCCACTGCTCCAGGCTGTGTGCATTGTGTCGGGGACCCTTGTGAATGATAAGACCCATCATTTAAACGCAAGGGCCACCATTAAAAGTCACTTTTAGGGGGAAAACGCAGCCTCTGTCCATTTGGTTAACAAACTGATAGGCAAATGGACAAAAGTGTGATTAAAGCATATGCAGGACCCCAGCGAGCTCCAGACTATGTGCATTGTGTCGGGGACCCTTGTGAATGATAAGACCCATCATTTAAATGCAAAAACCACCATTAAAAGTCACTTTTAGGGGGAAAACGCAGGCTCTGTCCATTTCGTTAACAAACTGATAGGCAAATGGACAAAAGTGTGATTAAAGCATATGCAGGACCCCAGCGAGCTCCAGACTATGTGCATTGTGTCGGGGACCCTTGTGAATGATAAGACCCATCATTTAAATGCAAAAACCACCATTAAAAGTCACTTTTAGGGGGAAAAAACAGGCTCTGTCCATTTCGTTAACAAACTGATAGGCAAATGGACAAAAGGGGGAACACGGCCCAGCCACTGCTCCACTGCTCCAGGCTGTGTGCATTGTGTTGGGGACCCTTGTGAATGATAAGACCCATCATTTAAAGGCAAGGGATACCATTAAAAGTCACTTTTAGGGGGAAAACGCAGCCTCTGTCCATTTGGTTAACAAACTGATAGGCAAATGGACAAAAGTGTGATTAAATCATATGCAGGACCCCAGCGAGCTCCAGACTATGTGCATTGTGTCGGGGACCCAGGTGAATGATAAGACCCATCATTTAAATGCAAAAACCACCATTAAAAGTCACTTTTAGGGGGGAAACGCAGGCTCTGTCCATTTCGTTAACAAACTGACAGGCAAATGGACAAAAGTGTGATTAAAGCATATGCAGGACCCCAGCGAGCTCCAGACTATGTGCATTGTGTCGGGGACCCTTGTGAATGATAAGACCCATCATTTAAACACAAGGGCCACCATTAAAAGTCACTTTTAGGGGGAAAACGCAGCCTCTGTCCATTTGGTTAACAAACTGATAGGCAAATGGACAAAAGTGTGATTAAAGCATATGCAGGACCCCAGCGAGCTCCAGACAATGTGCATTGTGTCGGGGAACCTTGTGAATGATAAGACCCATCATTTAAATGCAAAAACCACCATTAAAAGTCACTTTTAGGGGGAAAAATCAGGCTCTGTCCATTTCGTTAACAAACTGATAGGCAAATGGACAAAAGGGGGAACACGGCCCAGCCGCTGCTCCACTGCTCCAGGCTGTGTGCATTGTGTCGCGGACCCTTGTGAATGATAAGACCCATCATTTAAACGCAAGGGCCACCATTAAAAGTCACTTTTAGGGGGAAAACGCAGCCTCTGTCCATTTCGTTAACAAACTGAGGCAAATGGACAAAAGTGTGATTAAAGCATATGCAGGACCCCAGCGAGCTCCAGACTATGTGCATTGTGTCAGGGGGCCATGTGAATGAAAGCACCCATCATTTAAACGCAAAAACCACCATTAAAAGTCACTTTTAGGGGGAAAACGCAGGTTCTGTCCATTTAGTTAACAAACTGATAGGCAAATGGCCAAAAGTGTGATTAAAGCATATGCAGGACCCCAGCGAGCTCCAGACTATGTGCATTGTGTCGGGGACCCTTATGAATGATAAGACCCATCATTTAAATGCAAAAACCACCATTAAAAGTCACTTTTAGGGGGAAAACGCAGGTTCTGTCCATTTAGTTAACAAACTGATAGGCAAATGGCCAAAAGTGTGATTAAAGCATATGCAGGACCCCAGCGAGCTCCAGACTATGTGCATTGTGTCAGGGGGCCATGTGAATGATAGCACCCATCATTTAAACGCAAAAACCACCATTAAAAGTCACTTTTAGGGGGAAAAAACAGGCTCTGTCCATTTCGTTAACAAACTGATAGGCAAATGGACAAAAGGGGGAACACGGCCCAGCCGCTGCTCCACTGCTCCAGGCTGTGTGCATTGTGTCGGGGACCCTTGTGAATGATAAGACCCATCATTTAAATGCAAAAACACCATTAAAAGTCACTTTTAGGGGGAAAACGCAGCCTCTGTCCATTTGGTTAACAAACTGATAGGCAAATGGACAAAAGTGTGATTAAAGCATATGCAGGACCCCAGCGAGCTCCAGACTATGTGCATTGTGTCGGGGACCCTTGTGAATGATAAGACCCATCATTTAAATGCAAAAACCATCATTAAAAGTCACTTTTAGGGGGAAAAAACAGGCTCTGTCCATTTCGTTAACAAACTGAGAGGCAAATGGACAAAAGTGTGATTAAAGCATATGCAGGACCCCAGCGAGCTCCAGACTGTGTGCATTGTGTTGGGGACCCTTGTGAATGATAAGACCCATCATTTAAATGCAAAAACCACCATTAAAAGTCACTTTTAGGGGGAAAAAACAGGCTCTGTCCATTTCGTTAACAAACTGATAGGCAAATGGACAAAAGGGGGAACACGGCCCAGCCGCTGCTCCACTGCTCCAGGCTGTGTGCATTGTGTCGGGGACCCTTGTGAATGATAAGACCCATCATTTAAACGCAAGGGCCACCATTAAAAGTCACTTTTAGGGGGAAAACGCAGCCTCTGTCCATTTGGTTAACAAACTGATAGGCAAATGGACAAAAGTGTGATTAAAGCATATGCAGGACCCCAGCGAGCTCCAGACTATGTGCATTGTGTCAGGGGGCCATGTGAATGATAGCACCCATCATTTAAACGCAAAAACCACCATTAAAAGTCACTTTTAGGGGGAAAACGCAGGTTCTGTCCATTTAGTTAACAAACTGATAGGCAAATGGACAAAAGTGTGATTAAAGCATATGCAGGACCCCAGCGAGCTCCAGACTATGTGCATTGTGTCGGGGACCCTTGTGAATGATAAGACCCATCATTTAAATGCAAAAACCACCATTAAAAGTCACTTTTAGGGGGAAAAAACAGGCTCTGTCCATTTCGTTAACAAACTGATAGGCAAATGGACAAAAGGGGGAACACGGCCCAGCCGCTGCTCCACTGCTCCAGGCTGTGTGCATTGTGTCGGGGACCCTTGTGAATGATAAGACCCATCATTTAAATGCAAAAACCACCATTAAAAGTCACTTTTAGGGGGAAAAAACAGGCTCTGTCCATTTCGTTAACAAACTGATAGGCAAATGGACAAAAGTGTGATTAAAGCATATGCAGGACCCCAGCGAGCTCCAGACTATGTGCATTGTGTCAGGGGGCCATGTGAATGATAGCACCCATCATTTAAACGCAAAAACCACCATTAAAAGTCACTTTTAGGGGGAAAACGCAGGTTCTGTCCATTTAGTTAACAAACTGATAGGCAAATGGACAAAAGTGTGATTAAAGCATATGCGGGACCCCAGCGAGCTCCAGACTATGTGCATTGTGTCGGGGACCCTTGTGAATAATAAGACCCATCATTTAAATGCAAAAACCACCATTAAAAGTCACTTTTAGGGGGAAAAAACAGGCTCTGTCCATTTCGTTAACAAACTGATAGGCAAATGGACAAAAGTGTGATTAAAGCATATGCAGGACCCCAGCGAGCTCCAGACTATGTGCATTGTGTCGGGGACCCTTATGAATGATAAGACCCATCATTTAAACACAAGGGCCACCATTAAAAGTCACTTTTAGGGGGAAAACGCAGGCTCTGTCCATTTCTTTAACAAACTGATAGGCAAATGGACAAAAGGGGGAACACGGCCCAGCCGCTGCTCCACTGCTCCAGGCTGTGTGCATTGTGTCGGGGACCCTTGTGAATGATAAGACCCATCATTTAAACACAAGGGCCACCATTAAAAGTCACTTTTAGGGGGAAAACGCAGGCTCTGTCCATTTCTTTAACAAACTGATAGGCAAATGGACAAAAGTGTGATTAAAGCATATGCAGGACCCCAGCGAGCTCCAGACTATGTGCATTGTGTCGGGGACCCTTGTGAATGATAAGACCCATCATTTAAATGCAAAAACCACCATTAAAAGTCACTTTTAGGGGGAAAAAACAGGCTCTGTTCATTTCGTTAACAAACTGATAGGCAAATGGACAAAAGGGGGAACACGGCCCAGCCGCTGCTCCACTGCTCCAGGCTGTGTGCATTGTGTCGGGGACCCTTGTGAATGATAAGACCCATCATTTAAACGCAAGGGCCACCATTAAAAGTCACTTTTAGGGGGAAAACGCAGCCTCTGTCCATTTGGTTAACAAACTGATAGGCAAATGGACAAAAGTGTGATTAAAGCATATGCAGGACCCCAGCGAGCTCCAGACTATGTGCATTGTGTCGGGGACCCTTGTGAATGATAAGACCCATCATTTAAATGCAAAAACCACCATTAAAAGTCACTTTTAGGGGGAAAACGCAGGCTCTGTCCATTTCGTTAACAAACTGATAGGCAAATGGACAAAAGTGTGATTAAAGCATATGCAGGACCCCAGCGAGCTCCAGACTATGTGCATTGTGTCGGGGACCCTTGTGAATGATAAGACCCATCATTTAAATGCAAAAACCACCATTAAAAGTCACTTTTAGGGGGAAAAAACAGGCTCTGTCCATTTCGTTAACAAACTGATAGGCAAATGGACAAAAGGGGGAACACGGCCCAGCCACTGCTCCACTGCTCCAGGCTGTGTGCATTGTGTTGGGGACCCTTGTGAATGATAAGACCCATCATTTAAAGGCAAGGGATACCATTAAAAGTCACTTTTAGGGGGAAAACGCAGCCTCTGTCCATTTGGTTAACAAACTGATAGGCAAATGGACAAAAGTGTGATTAAATCATATGCAGGACCCCAGCGAGCTCCAGACTATGTGCATTGTGTCGGGGACCCAGGTGAATGATAAGACCCATCATTTAAATGCAAAAACCACCATTAAAAGTCACTTTTAGGGGGGAAACGCAGGCTCTGTCCATTTCGTTAACAAACTGACAGGCAAATGGACAAAAGTGTGATTAAAGCATATGCAGGACCCCAGCGAGCTCCAGACTATGTGCATTGTGTCGGGGACCCTTGTGAATGATAAGACCCATCATTTAAACACAAGGGCCACCATTAAAAGTCACTTTTAGGGGGAAAACGCAGCCTCTGTCCATTTGGTTAACAAACTGATAGGCAAATGGACAAAAGTGTGATTAAAGCATATGCAGGACCCCAGCGAGCTCCAGACAATGTGCATTGTGTCGGGGAACCTTGTGAATGATAAGACCCATCATTTAAATGCAAAAACCACCATTAAAAGTCACTTTTAGGGGGAAAAATCAGGCTCTGTCCATTTCGTTAACAAACTGATAGGCAAATGGACAAAAGGGGGAACACGGCCCAGCCGCTGCTCCACTGCTCCAGGCTGTGTGCATTGTGTCGCGGACCCTTGTGAATGATAAGACCCATCATTTAAACGCAAGGGCCACCATTAAAAGTCACTTTTAGGGGGAAAACGCAGCCTCTGTCCATTTCGTTAACAAACTGAGGCAAATGGACAAAAGTGTGATTAAAGCATATGCAGGACCCCAGCGAGCTCCAGACTATGTGCATTGTGTCAGGGGGCCATGTGAATGAAAGCACCCATCATTTAAACGCAAAAACCACCATTAAAAGTCACTTTTAGGGGGAAAACGCAGGTTCTGTCCATTTAGTTAACAAACTGATAGGCAAATGGCCAAAAGTGTGATTAAAGCATATGCAGGACCCCAGCGAGCTCCAGACTATGTGCATTGTGTCGGGGACCCTTATGAATGATAAGACCCATCATTTAAATGCAAAAACCACCATTAAAAGTCACTTTTAGGGGGAAAACGCAGGTTCTGTCCATTTAGTTAACAAACTGATAGGCAAATGGCCAAAAGTGTGATTAAAGCATATGCAGGACCCCAGCGAGCTCCAGACTATGTGCATTGTGTCAGGGGGCCATGTGAATGATAGCACCCATCATTTAAACGCAAAAACCACCATTAAAAGTCACTTTTAGGGGGAAAAAACAGGCTCTGTCCATTTCGTTAACAAACTGATAGGCAAATGGACAAAAGGGGGAACACGGCCCAGCCGCTGCTCCACTGCTCCAGGCTGTGTGCATTGTGTCGGGGACCCTTGTGAATGATAAGACCCATCATTTAAATGCAAAAACACCATTAAAAGTCACTTTTAGGGGGAAAACGCAGCCTCTGTCCATTTGGTTAACAAACTGATAGGCAAATGGACAAAAGTGTGATTAAAGCATATGCAGGACCCCAGCGAGCTCCAGACTATGTGCATTGTGTCGGGGACCCTTGTGAATGATAAGACCCATCATTTAAATGCAAAAACCTTCATTAAAAGTCACTTTTAGGGGGAAAAAACAGGCTCTGTCCATTTCGTTAACAAACTGAGAGGCAAATGGACAAAAGTGTGATTAAAGCATATGCAGGACCCCAGCGAGCTCCAGACTGTGTGCATTGTGTTGGGGACCCTTGTGAATGATAAGACCCATCATTTAAATGCAAAAACCACCATTAAAAGTCACTTTTAGGGGGAAAAAACAGGCTCTGTCCATTTCGTTAACAAACTGATAGGCAAATGGACAAAAGGGGGAACACGGCCCAGCCGCTGCTCCACTGCTCCAGGCTGTGTGCATTGTGTCGGGGACCCTTGTGAATGATAAGACCCATCATTTAAACGCAAGGGCCACCATTAAAAGTCACTTTTAGGGGGAAAACGCAGCCTCTGTCCATTTGGTTAACAAACTGATAGGCAAATGGACAAAAGTGTGATTAAAGCATATGCAGGACCCCAGCGAGCTCCAGACTATGTGCATTGTGTCAGGGGGCCATGTGAATGATAGCACCCATCATTTAAACGCAAAAACCACCATTAAAAGTCACTTTTAGGGGGAAAACGCAGGTTCTGTCCATTTAGTTAACAAACTGATAGGCAAATGGACAAAAGTGTGATTAAAGCATATGCAGGACCCCAGCGAGCTCCAGACTATGTGCATTGTGTCGAGGACCCTTATGAATGATAAGACCCATCATTTAAATGCAAAAACCACCATTAAAAGTCACTTTTAGGGGGAAAAAACAGGCTCTGTCCATTTCGTTAACAAACTGATAGGCAAATGGACAAAAGGGGGAACACGGCCCAGCCGCTGCTCCACTGCTCCAGGCTGTGTGCATTGTGTCGGGGACCCTTGTGAATGATAAGACCCATCATTTAAATGCAAAAACCACCATTAAAAGTCACTTTTAGGGGGAAAACGCAGCCTCTGTCCATTTGGTTAACAAACTGATAGGCAAATGGACAAAAGTGTGATTAAAGCATATGCAGGACCCCAGCGAGCTCCAGACTATGTGCATTGTGTCGGGGACCCTTGTGAATGATAAGACCCATCATTTAAATGCAAAAACCATCATTAAAAGTCACTTTTAGGGGGAAAAAACAGGCTCTGTCCATTTCGTTAACAAACTGATAGGCAAATGGACAAAAGGGGGAACACGGCCCAGCCGCTGCTCCACTGCTCCAGGCTGTGTGCATTGTGTTGGGGACCCTTGTGAATGATAAGTCCCATCATTTAAAGGCAAGGGCCACCATTAAAAGTCACTTTTAGGGGGAAAACGCAGCCTCTGTCCATTTCGTTAACAAACTGATAGGCAAATGGACAAAAGTGTGATTAAAGCATATGCAGGACCCCAGCGAGATCCAGACTATGTGCATTGTGTCGGGGACCCTTGTGAATGATAAGACCCATCATTTAAACACAAGGGCCACCATTAAAAGTCACTTTTAGGGGGAAAACGCAGGCTCTGTCCATTTCGTTAACAAACTGATAGGCAAATGGACAAAAGTGTGATTAAAGCATATGCAGGACCCCAGCGAGCTCCAGACTATGTGCATTGTGTCGGGGACCCTTGTGAATGATAAGACCCATCATTTAAATGCAAAAACCACCATTAAAAGTCACTTTTCGGGGGAAAAAACAGGCTCTGTCCATTTCGTTAACAAACTGATAGGCAAATGGACAAAAGGGGGAACACGGCCCAGCCGCTGCTCCACTGCTCCAGGCTGTGTGCACTGTGTCGGTGACCCTTGTGAATGATAAGACCCATCATTTAAACGCAAGGGCCACCATTAAAAGTCACTTTTAGGGGGAAAACGCAGCCTCTGTCCATTTGGTTAACAAACTGATAGGCAAATGGACAAAAGTGTGATTAAAGCATATGCAGGACCCCAGCGAGCTCCAGACTATGTGCATTGTGTCGGGGACCCTTGTGAATGATAAGACCCATCATTTAAATGCAAAAACCACCATTAAAAGTCACTTTTAGGGGGAAAAAACAGGCTCTGTCCATTTCGTTAACAAACTGATAGGCAAATGGACAAAAGGGGGAACACGGCCCAGCCGCTGCTCCACTGCTCCAGGCTGTGTGCATTGTGTCGGGGACCCTTGTGAATGATAAGACCCATCATTTAAACGCAAGGGCCACCATTAAAAGTCACTTTTAGGGGGAAAACGCAGGCTCTGTCCATTTCGTTAACAAACTGATAGGCAAATGGACAAAAGTGTGATTAAAGCATATGCAGGACCCCAGCGAGCTCCAGACTATGTGCATTGTGTCGGGGACCCTTGTGAATGATAAGACCCATCATTTAAATGCAAAAACCACCATTAAAAGTCACTTTTAGGGGGAAAAAACAGGCTCTGTCCATTTCGTTAACAAACTGATAGGCAAATGGACAAAAGGGGGAACACGGCCCAGCCGCTGCTCCACTGCTCCAGGCTGTGTGCATTGTGTCGGGGACCCTTGTGAATGATAAGACCCATCATTTAAACGCAAGGGCCAACATTAAAAGTCACTTTTAGGGGGAAAACGCAGCCTCTGTCCATTTGGTTAACAAACTGATAGGCAAATGGACAAAAGTGTGATTAAAGCATATGCAGGACCCCAGCGAGCTCCAGACTATGTGCATTGTGTCAGGGGGCCATGTGAATGATAGCACCCATCATTTAAACGCAAAAACCACCATTAAAAGTCACTTTTAGGGGGAAAACGCAGGTTCTGTCCATTTAGTTAACAAACTGATAGGCAAATGGACAAAAGTGTGATTAAAGCATATGCGGGACCCCAGCGAGCTCCAGACTATGTGCATTGTGTCGGGGACCCTTGTGAATGATAAGACCCATCATTTAAATGCAAAAACCACCATTAAAAGTCACTTTTAGGGGGAAAAAACAGGCTCTGTCCATTTCGTTAACAAACTGATAGGCAAATGGACAAAAGGGGGAACACGGCCCAGCCGCTGCTCCACTGCTCCAGGCTGTGTGCATTGTGTCGGTGACCCTTGTGAATGATAAGACCCATCATTTAAACGCAAGGGCCACCATTAAAAGTCACTTTTAGGGGGAAAACGCAGCCTCTGTCCATTTGGTTAACAAACTGATAGGCAAATGGACAAAAGTGTGATTAAAGCATATGCAGGACCCCAGCGAGCTCCAGACTATGTGCATTGTGTCGGGGACCCTTGTGAATGATAAGACCCATCATTTAAATGCGAAAACCACCATTAAAAGTCACTTTTAGGGGGAAAAAACAGGCTCTGTCCATTTCGTTAACAAACTGATAGGCAAATGGACAAAAGGGGGAACACGGCCCAGCCGCTGCTCCACTGCTCCAGGCTGTGTGCATTGTGTCGGGGATCCTTGTGAATGATAAGACCCATCATTTAAATGCAAAAACCACCATTAAAAGTCACTTTTAGGTGGAAAAAACAGGTTCTGTCCATTTAGTTAACAAACTGATAGGCAAATGGACAAAAGGGGGAACACGGCCCAGCCGCTGCTCCACTGCTCCAGGCTGTGTGCATTGTGTCGGGGACCCTTGTGAATGATAAGACCCATCATTTAAACGCAAGGGCCACCATTAAAAGTCACTTTTAGGGGGAAAACGCAGCCTCTGTCCATTTGGTTAACAAACTGATAGGCAAATGGACAAAAGTGTGATTAAAGCATATGCAGGACCCCAGCGAGCTCCAGACTATGTGCATTGTGTCGGGGACCCTTGTGAATGATAAGACCCATCATTTAAACGCAAGGGCCAACATTAAAAGTCACTTTTAGGGGGAAAACGCAGGCTCTGTCCATTTCGTTAACAAACTGATAGGCAAATGGACAAAAGTGTGATTAAAGCATATGCAGGACCCCAGCGAGCTCCAGACTATGTGCATTGTGTCGGGGACCCTTGTGAATGATAAGACCCATCATTTAAATGCAAAAACCACCATTAAAAGTCACTTTTAGGGGGAAAAAACAGGCTCTGTCCATTTCGTTAACAAACTGATAGGCAAATGGACAAAAGTGTGATTAAATCATATGCAGGACCCCAGCGAGCTCCAGACTATGTGCATTGTGTCAGGGGGCTATGTGAATGATAGCACCCATCATTTAAACGCAAAAACCACCATTAAAAGTCACTTTTAGGGGGAAAACGCAGGTTCTGTCCATTTAGTTAACAAACTGATAGGCAAATAGACAAAAGTGTGATTAAAGCATTTGCGGGACCCCAGCGAGCTCCAGACTAGTTTCATTGTGTCGGGGACCCTGGAGAATGATAAAACCCATCATTTAAATGCCAAAAACCACCATTAAAAGTCACTTTTATGGGGAAAAAACAGGCTCTGTCCATTTCGTTAACAAACTGATAGGCAAATGGACAAAAGGGGGAACACGGCCCAGCCGCTGCTCCACTGCTCCAGGCTGTGTGCATTGTGTCGGGGACCCTTGTGAATGATAAGACCCATCATTTAAACGCAAGGGCCACCATTAAAAGTCACTTTTAGGGGGAAAACGGAGCCTCTGTCCATTTGGTTAACAAACTGATAGGCAAATGGACAAAAGTGTGATTAAAGCATATGCAGGACCCCAGCGAGCTCCAGACTATGTGCATTGTGTCGGGGACCCTTGTGAATGATAAGACCCATCATTTAAATGCAAAAACCACCATTAAAAGTCACTTTTAGGGGGAAAAAACAGGCTCTGTCCATTTCGTTAACAAACTGATAGGCAAATGGACAAAAGTGTGATTAAAGCATATGCAGGACCCCAGCGAGCTCCAGACTATGTGCATTGTGTCAGGGGGCTATGTGAATGATAGCACCCATCATTTAAACGCAAAAACCACCATTAAAAGTCACTTTTAGGGGGAAAACGCAGGTTCTGTCCATTTAGTTAACAAACTGATAGGCAAATGGACAAAAGTGTGATTAAAGCATATGCAGGACCCCAGCGAGCTCCAGACTATCTGCATTGTGTCGGGGACCCTTGTGAATGATAAGACCCATCATTTAAATGCAAAAACCACCATTAAAAGTCACTTTTAGGGGGAAAAAACAGGCTCTGTCCATTTCGTTTACAAACTGATAGGCAAATGGACAAAAGGGGGAACACGGCCCAGCCGCTGCTCCACTGCTCCAGGCTGTGTGCATTGTGTCGGGGACCCTTGTGAATGATAAGACCCATCATTTAAACACAAGGGCCACCATTAAAAGTCACTTTTAGGGGGAAAACGCAGGCTCTGTCCATTTCGTTAACAAACTGATAGGCAAATGGACAAAAGTGTGATTAAAGCATATGCAGGACCCCAGCGAGCTCCAGACTATGTGCATTGTGTCGGGGACCCTTGTGAATGATAAGACCCATCATTTAAATGCAAAAACCACCATTAAAAGTCACTTTTAGGGGGAAAAAACAGGCTCTGTCCATTTCGTTAACAAACTAATAGGCAAATGGACAAAAGGGGGAACACGGCCCAGCCGCTGCTCCACTGCTCCAGGCTGTGTGCATTGTGTCGGGGACCCTTGTGAATGATAAGACCCATCATTTAAACGCAAGGGCCACCATTAAAAGTCACTTTTAGGGGGAAAACGCAGCCTCTGTCCATTTCGTTAACAAACTGATAGGCAAATGGACAAAAGTGTGATTAAAGCATATGCAGGACCCCAATGAGCTCCAGACTATGTGCATTGTGTCGGGGACCCTTGTGAATGATAATACCCATCATTTAAACGCAAGGGCCACCATTAAAAGTCACTTTTAGGGGGAAAACGCCAGCTCTGTTCATTTCGTTAACAAACTGATAGGCAAATGGACAAAAGTGTGATTAAAGCATATGCGGGACCCCTGCGAGCTCCAGACTATGTGCATTGTGTCGGGGACCCTCCACAATGATAAGACCCATCATTTAAATGCAAAAACCCCCATTAAAAGTCACTTTTAGGGGGAAAAAACAGCCTCTGTCCACTTCGTTAACAAACTGATAGGAGAATGGACAAAAGTGTGATTAAAGCATATGCGGGAACCCCGCGAGCTCCAGACTATGTGCATTGTGTCGGGGACCCTCCACAATGATAAGACCCATCATTTAAATGCAAAAACCACCGTTAAAAGTCACTTTTAGGGGGGAAAAACAGCCTCTGTCCACTTCGTTAACAAACTGATAGGCAAATGGACAAAAGTGTGATTAAAGCATATGCGGGACCCCAGCGAGCTCCAGACTATGTGCATTGTGTCGGGGACCCTTGTGAATGATAAGACCCATCATTTAAACGCAAGGGCCACCATTAAAAGTCACTTTTAGGGGGAAAACGCAGCCTCTGTCTATTTCGTGAACAAACTGATAGGCAAATGGACGAAAGGGGGAACACGGCCCAGCCGCTGCTCCACTGCTCCAGGCTGTGTGCATTGTGTCAGGGGGCCTTGTGAATGATAACACCCATCATTTAAATGCAAAAGCCACCATCAAAAATCACTTTTAGGGGGAAAACAGTGGTTCCGTCCATTTCGTTACCAAACTGATAGGCAAATGGACAAAAGTGTGATTAAAGCATATGCAGGACCCCAGCGAGCTCCAGACTATGTGCATTGTGTCAAGGGGCCATGTGAATGATAGCACGCATCATTTAAACGCAAAAAACACCATTAAAAGTCACTTTTAGGGGGAAAACGCCGGCTCTGTCCATTTCGTTAACAAACTGATAGGCAAATGGACAAAAGTGTGATTAAAGCATATGCAGGACCCCTGTGAGCTCCAGACTATGTGCATTGTGTCGGAGACACTTGTGAATGATAAGACCCATCATTTAAACGCAAGGGCCACCATTAAAAGTCACTTTTAGGGGGAAAACGCAGGCTCTGTCCATTTCGTTAACAAACTGATAGGCAAATGGACAAAAGTGTGATTAAAGCATATGCAGGACCCCAGCGACCTCCAGACTATGTGCATTGTGTCGGGGACCCTTGTGAATGATAACACCCATCATTTAAATGCAAAAACCACCATTAAAAGTCACTTTTAGGGGGAAAACGCCGGCTCTGTCCATTTCGTTAACAAACTGATAGGCAAATGGACAAAAGTGGGAAAACGGCCGAGCCGCTGCTCCACTGCTCCAGGCTGTGTGTGCATTGTGTTAAGGGACTCTGTGAATGATAACACCCATCATTTAAACGCAAAAACCACCATTAAAAGTCACTTTTAGGGGGAAAACGCAGCCTCTGTCCATTTCGTTACCAAACTGATAGGCAAATGGACAAAAGATTGATTAAAGCATATGCAGGACCCCAGCGAGCTCCAGACTATGTGCATTGTGTCAAGGGGCCATGTGAATGATAGCACCCATCATTTAAACGCAAAAAACACCATTAAAAGTCACTTTTAGGGGGAAAACGCCGGCTATGTCCATTTCGTTAACAAACTGATAGGCAAATGGACAAAAGTGTGATTAAAGCATATGCAGGACCCCAATGAGCTCCAGACTATGTGCATTGTGTCGGGGACCCTTGTGAATGATAAGACCCATCATTTAAACGCAAGGGCCACCATTAAAAGTCACTTTTAGGGGGAAAACGCCAGCTCTGTTCATTTCGTTAACAAACTGATAGGCAAATGGACAAAAGTGTGATTAAAGCATATGCGGGACCCCTGCGAGCTCCAGACTATGTGCATTGTGTCGGGGACCCTCCACAATGATAAGACCCATCATTTAAATGCAAAAAACCCCATTAAAAGTCATTTTTAGGGGGAAAAAACAGCCTCTGTCCACTTCGTTAACAAACTGATAGGCAAATGGACAAAAGTGTGATTAAAGCATATGCGGGACCCCCGCGAGCTCCAGACTATGTGCATTGTGTCTGGGACCCTCCACAATAATAAGACCCATCATTTAAATGCAAAAAACACCGTTAAAAGTCACTTTTAGGGGCAAAAAACAGCCTCTGTCCACTTCGTTAAAAAACTGATAGGAGAATGGACAAAAGTGTGATTAAAGCATATGCGGGACCCCCGCGAGCTCGAGACTATGTGCATTGTGTCGGGGACCCTCCACAATGATAAGACCCATCATTTAAATGCAAAAACCACCGTTAAAAGTCACTTTTAGGGGCAAAAAACAGCCTCTGTCCACTTCGTTAACAAACTGATAGGCAAATGGACAAAAGTGTGATTAAAGCATATGCAGGACCCCAGCGAGCTCCAGACTATGTGCATTGTTTCGGGGACCCTTGTGAATGATAACACCCATCTTTTAAACGCAAAAACCACCATTAAAAGTCACTTTTAGGGGGAAAACGCCGGCTCTGTCCATTTCATTAACAAACTGATAGGCAAATGGACAAAAGTCGGAAAACGGAGGAGCCGCTGCTCCACTGCTCCAGGCTGTGTGCATTGTGTCGAGGACCCTTGTGAATGATAAGACCCATCATTTAAACGCAAGGGCCACCATTAAAAGTCACTTTTAGTGGGAAAACGCCGGCTCTGTCCATTTCGTTAACAAACTGATAGGCAAATGGACAAAAGTGTGATTAAAGCATATGCAGGACCCCAGTGAGCTCCAGACTATGTGCATTGTGTCGGGGACCCCCGTGAATGATAAGACCCATCATTTAAATGCAAAAACCCCCATTAAAAGTCACTTTTAGGGGCGAAAAACAGCCTCTGTCCACTTCGTTAACAAACTGATAGGCAAATGGACAAAAGTGTGATTAAAGTAATTTTCGGGACCCCAGCGAGCGCCAGACTATGTGCATTGTGTCGGGGACCCTGTAGAATGATAAGACCCATCATTTAAATGCAAAAACCCCCATTAAAAGTCACTTTTAGGGGCGAAAAACAGCCTCTGTCCACTTCGTTAACAAACTGATAGGCACATGGACAAAAGTGTGATTAAAGCAATTTTCGGGACCCCAGCGAGCTCCAGACTATGTGCATTGTGTCGGGGACCCTCCAAAATGATAAGACCCATCATTTAAATGCAAAGACCACCATTAAAAGTCACTTTTAGGGGCGAAAAACAGCCTCTGTCCACTTCGTTAACAAACTGATAGGCAAATGGACAAAAGTGTGATTAAAGCATATGCGGGACCCCCGCAAGCTCCAGACTATGTGCATTGTGTCGGGGACCCTCCACAATGATAAGACCCATCATTTAAATGGAAAAACCACCGTTAAAAGTCACTTTTAGGGGGAAAAAACAGCCTCTGTCCACTTCGTTAACAAACTGATAGGCAAATGGACAAAAGTGTGATTAAAGCATATGCGGGACCCCCGCGAGCTCCAGACTATGTGCATTGTGTCGGGGACCCCCGTGAATGATAAGACCCATCATTTAAATGCAAATACCGCCATTAAAAGTCACTTTTAGGGCGAAAAAACAGGCTCTGTCCATTTTGTTAACAAACTGATAGGCAAATGGACAAAAGGGGGAACACGGCCCAGCCGCTGCTCCACTGCTCCAGGCTGTGTGCATTGTGTCGGGGACCCTTGTGAATGATAAGACCCATCATTTAAACGCAAGGGCCACCATTAAAAGTCACTTTTAGGGGGAAAACGCAGGCTCTGTCCATTTCGTTAACAAACTGATAGGCAAATGGACAAAAGTGTGATTAAAGCATATGCAGGACCCCAGCGAGCTCCAGACTATGTGCATTGTGTCGGGGACCCTTGTGAATGATAAGACCCATCATTTAAATGCAAAAACCACCATTAAAAGTCACTTTTAGGGGGAAAACGCAGGCTCTGTCCATTTCGTTAACAAACTGATAGGCAAATGGACAAAAGTGTGATTAAAGCATATGCAGGACCCCAGCGAGCTCCAGACTATGTGCATTGTGTCGGGGACCCTTGTGAATGATAAGACCCATCATTTAAATGCAAAAACCACCATTAAAAGTCACTTTTAGGGGGAAAACGCAGGCTCTGTCCATTTCGTTAACAAACTGATAGGCAAATGGACAAAAGGGGGAACACGGCCCAGCCGCTGCTCCACTGCTCCAGGCTGTGTGCATTGTGTCGGGGATCCTTGTGAATGATAAGACCCATCATTTAAACGCAAGGGCCACCATTAAAAGTCACTTTTAGGGGGAAAACGCAGCCACTGTCCATTTGGTTAACAAACTGATAGGCAAATGGACAAAAGTGTGATTAAAGCATATGCAGGACCCCAGCGAGCTCCAGACTATGTGCATTGTGTCGGGGACCCTTGTGAATGATAAGACCCATCATTTAAATGCAAAAAACAACATTAAAAGTCACTTTTAGGGGGAAAAAAAAGTCTCTGTCCATTTTGTTAACAAACTGATAGGCAAATGGACAAAAGGGGGAACACGGCCCAGCCGCTGCTCCACTGCTCCAGGCTGTGTGCATTGTGTCGGGGACCCTTGTGAATGATAAGACCCATCATTTAAACGCAAGGGCCACCATTAAAAGTCACTTTTAGGGGGAAAACGCAGGCTCTGTCCATTTCGTTAACAAACTGATAGGCAAATGGACAAAAGTGTGATTAAAGCATACACTGAAAAAAGGGGGACTGGCCATCTGTTGGATTTATCCAAGCCTATTGTGTGAATGTTATACAATTGCCTCATGTTCCGAAGCAAAATGTAATAGTATTGAGTAGATTCTACATTTTATGTGGAGAGAGTACATGAACTTGTTTAGGTCATGTTGGGTTAAAATGAGTCAATCAAATAAATGTATCAATTCCACCGCAATATACCCCGCGAAATTGCGCAATGCATTTCTTTGTGGAAGAAGACAGCCGCAAGGAAGGCAGCTCTGTCCCGCCATTACCCAGCTTGGATCGGTAAGTATGGATGGTTGGAATACATTGGAATATTAGTTAATGCGTAACTATATGTAATATAATGCATTGAAAGTCACCAACATAAGTTAATGAACTGTCATGAAGTTATTTGCTCTCGTGCTGTTGAATTACCATGTGCTACGTTTCCTCTGTGAAAATGTCGGGTGGGGCCCGCCGCAAGGTTTTGGTTCGTAGTTACTTAATGCTATCTGTTAATTTAGCCATTGTTAGCTAACGTCGCATTAGGATTAAAGTTAGCTTTCAAACGAAAGCTTTGGTCAACGAGCAGTACGAGTTTACATTACTGTCTTTTAATTAAGAGGCTGGGGCGCTCACTTTTTAACCAAGCCACGCTCCAAAGTTATGCTAAATTTTAGCAAGGGAAAAACGGCCATGCTTTTTTAATGTCAATGCTTTTGTTGCTGCTGCAGATTGCTGCTGCAGATTGCCGTCAGACGACCGTAGTGCCTCAGCTGTGGCTCAAGTTCTGTGGTGAGTATGTATTTTATCTGTAAATAACAGGATTAGAAGTGTGGGTATCGTTTATCAGAATTATGATACCAGTAGGCTACCCTTGAAACCTGATTTGGGTACTAACGGGGCTAACGGCTACTTAGGGGCTAACGGCTTAGCATGGTTAGCAGTCCGGTGCATCAGCTTTAGGGCATATATGTTTGTGCGTCATTCTAGGTGATACAGACAGGATATATGCTTTAGTTACCAGAAGCACATGGCTAATTATTATGCAGCACATGGTTAATTATTATGCAAACTGACATCATCTGACTATCCCAGTGCCCCATGTAGCAGTGATTATTATGATAAGGATAGGTATCCTTTGACTTGAGAAGTCGATACTACTTGGTACCAGATTATTTCGGTAGGTACCCAGCCGTATATATACATGTACATTGAAGAGAGCAATGGTGTCATTTACATTTTCAGATGCAGACATGTATATTGGCTATTAGTTGATCTGCTATAAAAAAGATTGGCATCATCCCTCAAAAAAACATAATCTGTTGACCTGTAGAGTCATAGCCGCGGGAAGTCATTTTACTTAGGGGGTGAGGCCAAAAGTGGGGAGAGATTTCAACAGTAACATGAACATAATAGTAACCAGCAAAAAATGTACACCATTCACCAACAGGGGGTGCTGCAGCACCTCCAGAACCCCTACTTCCCGTATGTGTAGAGTATTTACAATTTTTGTTTATAGAAATACTGTTTTGCATTGTATAAGTGTTTTTTGTGTTGCTGTCCTCTGTACAGACCTCCTTCAGAGGCTGGCCTCTTCCAAGTGGGACCAGAGACGAGAGCGTGGCTTTGTGACACTGAGCTGGACATATGACGACGATACACGAAAGAAGAAGAAGAAGAAGTGTTGCTCTTTGTTGCAGCAGATTGAAACGCGAACTCTGTGCGTGTCTGGAGTCGGCGCTTTTACTGTGGGCTCAAATTGATGTGGTGAGAATACAATTGTATTTTGGTTTAACCCTGTCCCACTCGGTGTGATTGGCCATTGTGTGATGTGTCACACTTTTTGAAATGCTTTTTATAAACAGTTGTGTCACTACTGTTACTTAGACCTTCCCCATTTTATTATTGATTGATGTTTGTTATTTCATTTTGACAGCTTGTCTTACATTTTTGTCAGAATTTTCTCATTAGACATTAATCCTTCTTTGTTTCCATTTGTCTTTTGCAGTGAATGGTGCTGCAAGTTTGCCAGAATGTTGCTGTGAATGTGGCATTGTAAGGCCTGCCCCTCAGTTTTACCAAGTAGGTCCCAAATATTAAAACATTATCGAGTGAAACATAGATATTATGGGAATAATAATCGTTTTCCTTGTGTATATGTAAGCTGCCCCTGCACTTTTAAAACGTGGAATGCGCTTTTAATTCATTTGAATAGATTTCATGTGACTAAAACCAGTCATCAGTCCAAGAGCTGTATATTTAGGTGCCAGTTATGTCCTTGTAAGGATCTTGTCTCGGAAAGGTATTACTGGGCTCACATTAATGCACACCTTAACAAAAATGAGGTTGTAACTTGCATGTTTTTAGATTGCAACTTTCAAACAAATATCTACGGAACATTTAAATCCCACAGGAGCAGAAAACATACTTATTATTCAATTACAGATTTTAAACCAGAAATTGAGACATCAACCACCTTTGTTTCTCTGGAATCTGCGCAAAATACTTCAGATGATGAAATAGGTGAGGCATACTCTGATGCACAACCAGATTGCAGTGTTTATGCCCCGAATGACCTTCCAAATGTAATTGAACAAACTTTTGCAGCAGCTTTGTTAAAGTTGGAACATTTAACCCATGTACCAAGCACAGCAATCAATGATTTTTTGCTAGAGCTTCACAACTTAACTAGCTCTCTCTCGAGTTCCCACACTGATGGCGTTCTAGTTGATATTTTTCAGAAGCACAAACTCCAGGTTGACAGAGCTATCATAGAGGAAATAACCACTTCTCTGTGCACTGGGAATCCTATAAATAAAGCCATAGAGAAGGGTGGTCCTTTGAGTTCTACATATCAACGTAAGCAGTTTTACAAGGCAAACTTTAATATTGTTGAACCAGTTGAATGTATTTTGGATGCTAAAGAGAAGAAAACCTTCCAGTATGTCCCCATTCTTGAATCTCTACAGGTGCTGTTGAATAGGAAAGATATTGTGGACAAGTTAGTTTGTAGTCACGAAACGCAAAGGGAAACAGAGACAGCAAAAGAAATTGTGTACAAGTGTTTCAGGGATGGTCTGCATTGTAAGCAAAACAGTTTATTGTCAGGTCAAGAGTTAAGGGTATCTATTGGTTTGTATGTTGATGACTTCGAGGTCTGTAACCCTCTTGGCACCTCCCGTAAAACCCACAAACTTTGTGCTGTGTACTGGGTGCTGAGTAACCTACCCCCAGGGTCTCATTCCTCTTTGTCCTCCATTTACTTAGCTATTTTGTGCAAAACAGACAATGTTAAGACCTATGGCTATGACAAGGTTTTAGAGCCACTTCTACGTGATCTCAGGTCTTTGGAAGTTGATGGAATTGTTGTCCCACAACTGGGAACATCGCTCAAAGGTACAGTTCAAACTATTGCTGCAGACAATTTAGGAGCTCATGGATTAGCGGGTTTTGTTGAGAATTTTTCAGGCACCTATTTTTGTCGTTTTTGTACTGCAACAGCTTCAGACATTGCATCAAATGAGGTTAGAGCAGGAACTTTCAGCCTCAGAACAAAAGAAATACATGACACTCATGTCAGAACAGCCCTAGATAGTGGCAGCAGCTGTTTTGGAGTTAAAAGAGCTTGTCCTTTGACTAAAGCGCTTTCTCATTTTAATGTCATCAGTGGCTACCCTCCTGACATTGCCCACGATCTCTTTGAAGGCATTGTGCCTGTTGAAATAGCACATTGTCTAACATTTGTAATCTCAAAGAAGTACATAACCTTGGAAGATATTAACAATTCCATTCTACATTTCCCATACAAGTGGACAGACAAAACAAATAAGCCTCATATTTTGCCACAAAATCTCTCACACAGGAAAACCATAGGTGGTAATGCCCATGAAAACTGGTGCTTGTTAAGATTGCTCCCATTTATAATTGGGCCTAAGATTCCTGAGCATGATCCAGCATGGCAGGTCTTGTTGGACCTAAAACAGATTGTTGAGCTTGTGGTTGCCCCAGTTCACAACGACGAGTCTAGTGCATACCTTGAGAGCAAAATTTCAGACCATAGACAAAGGTATCAAGAGGTTTTTCCTAACAATAGACTGCGTCCCAAACACCACTACATAGAACATTACCCACAACTAATAAGGTTTTTTGGGCCTCTTGTGGGACTTTGGACTATGAGGTTTGAGGCAAAGCACAGTTTCTTTAAAAACATAATCAAACACACCAGTTGCTTTAAAAACGTGCCCCTACCTCTGGCTGTGAAACATCAGTTTATGATTGGCTACCACTTGTCGTCTCCAAGTATTGATAAACAAATGCTGGATGTCTCAGATGTATCTTCTGTCCCCTTAGATGTTTTGAAGGAGGAGCTAGTTCAAGCTTTTAAACAGAAAGATCCTGACATATCTGAAATACACCTTGCAAAAAATGTTTGGAGCAAGGGAATAAACTACAGGACAGGTATGGTAGTTGTCCATGGGTCTAAAGGTGGCTTGCCCGAATTTTGGGAAATCCATCAAATATGCATTTTGCATCAGAGAGTGTTTTTTGTCTTGAAACTGCTGTGTGGATGGTATAGTGAGCACTACAGAGCCTTTGAGGTGACTCCATCTCCGTCACGAGAACTTGCTCTTGTGGAAGTCTGTGAACTGGTCGATGAGTATCCCTTGGCCGCCTATCTGGTTGGATGTGTGCGGATGGTGACCTTGAAGAGATCAATCTGTCTGAGGTAAAGCAACAAATTAAACACTGCTTGGGCAGGTACAGACTAAAGTACCGAGAATAGGTACCGTTGGGTACTGGTATCGGTTCAAACACATATATATATATATAAACAATAGATGGCTCATGGGAGATTTTCCAGCGTAGCTCACCGGCCGCCATCTTGCTGCAGTCACCAGCTACTGTTGTAAGGTGAGTGATCTGCACAAAAATAATCTTAACTCGCTGAAATCTTGACTGATTTACAAACGGTTTGCTTTATTATAAACGTTATTAGCATGGCTATGATACAGGAGACAACAAGACATGTTGAAAAAAAATTCATAATTATAAGTATGCAGTATCATAACTACATCTTTGATGTTTATAACAAACCAACCCGTTTGAAAATTGAGCAAACTGGTTATTTAAATAGTAAACCATAATGTTATGAATGAGCGAGCTGACTGCAGCAAGATGGCGGCCATGTTGCAACGTCGGTCTCCATTGGCCAGCAGCACGGGTGAGCCATCTATTGTTTATATCTATGGGTTCAAATGTGAACAGTACCCAACCCAATACATTGGTCCAATAACATTGTTATTGTTCTTCACAATGAACCCTTTTAAAAAATGACAAGCATTCACTCTTCTACCAAGCCCCATGTACTTGAAATAAAACTAATTATAAACCTTTTATTGTTTATATACTCTCTTTCCTAACAGACGGTGAAGAAAGACCATGATGACATCAGCTGTTCTCAGAGTAATCCTAGGGGCTGACAGCTGTCAGAGGGTGGTGATTTCTGCTGGCCTGCCTTCAACTGTGAATGAACTGGAGAATGAGATAAAGACTCAGTGTAATGTAAAGGAACCTTTTCGGCTGCAGTTCATGGACACGCTTTTTGGCGATGAATTTATGAACTTAACTTCCATGGGAGAAATACAAGACAAAGCTACAGTCAAGGTCATATACACATCATGCAGACCTCTCAATGCTGATGCAGATCAATGTGTGGACAGTTGCTCCTTTCCACCAACCAGTCATCCTGATGACACCACATCTTCTCTAGGCGACAGCACCGGGATTCTCACATCTCCAGAGTCCACTTCTTCACGGTCTTCATGGCCAGGTGTGTTCCATGTTCCCCGTTTTTCGTATGATGCAGAGATTAAGCTTGAAAAGGCCCACAGAGTTCTCAGAGAAGAAGGGACACTGTTGATCCCTGATTCAAAGCTCAAGTCTGATATACTAGAGGGGTTGATTCAGGAGGTAGTTAAGCACAAAGTCTACGCCACGGACAGGGAGTTTGACCAAGTTGCAGAGGCGCTCGTCATGAAGCATCCATGTTTACAAGAAAAAGGCTCAGCCTCTGGCTATGGGGGATGGAAGACTAGTCTCAAATACAAGTTGTCCAACTACCGCACACATCTCCGGAAAGTGGGATGTCCTGAAGTATGTGTAAATACTTTGAAACATAAACCAGAAGGGAAACGTTGTCCTGCTTTTAAAGTTAAGAAACCAAAGAGGGGTGAAGTGGCCTACTGCCCTGACTTTCCACTTGGAGAATGCGCCCAGTCCTTGGAGAAGATGAGGGTTGAACTCCTTTCAGATTACAAGAAGCGTAATAACAGAGACAGTTAAGGCTAAAATGGAGAAAACATTTGCATTGAGAAGAAGAGAAGTCATTAGTGATGTTCCCATGACCAGTGATGTACAAGAGAGATGGCCAGCTCTCTTTGGTGTAATGGAGGTGAGTACAAAGATAATGGTGTAACTTTTTGTGCTGTAGATGGTATATGCAACTGTTAGAGTAAAGCTTGGCCCCATTACGATGTTGTTCAGAAGTAGGTGCAAATGAATGCTGGATGTTGAAAAGCTGATGCTTCACTGCTTTGCTGGCTTAAATGTGTAAGAAGAAGGTGAAGTAGTAGGAATATTTGAAAAAGTGGGAACATGATTGAAGCAGATGAGTAGGGCTTGAGTTTAAGGATGTCCGTCATCCCGGGGGCCGAAAAAAATAGGATTGAGGAGGAGGAACATTTATTTAGCGAGGAATTTGGGCCTAGAGTTAAAAGGAAAAATACCGTGATAACGTCATAAATTAAAATGACTGCAAGTTTTGTTTAGCACAAGTTCTTATTAAACCTCCTTGAGAACAGAAACACACAGCACATACTGCTGGTGTCATGTCCCTACTGGTTTTCAGACTAACTGGTTTCCACATGTTGTGTTTACCGAACACAACAGTTGTGGTCTGCCTCTGTCATCAGATTCGTCACACATTCACAAACATATTATTGGCAATTTTCAGGTCCAAATCTCGTATCTACTGTGGCGAATATGATTGTATAAGTTAGCACTACATCAAAGCCGCCTAAAAAAATAAGTTTGTCTAAAATATATCAGATCGCGTCGAGCTGGATTACATCTCGGTAGAGCAAAATGCTTTCAGCATTCACACCCAATATTCCATAGCCGAAATCAAATGCTGAGCAAACATGCATAGTGCATACAGTTATGTGATTGGCAGCTGTAAGTTTAATGAAACAAATGTGTGTATGTCAGTGGGCCGTGTTGTTAAAAAATGGTTTCTTTTTTTTTTCAGGTTAACGCAGAGTTCAAGCGGATTACAACTATGGCTCTACAGTCAAGGTTCCTGTCACAGCTTGACCTACACTCCGCAAGTCTGCTGAGGGTGTTCTCGAAAAAATCGGGGCAGCAGGGCAAGAAGTTAAAAGACATGGCTGCCATGATGACGGTAAGAACTTTTTAACTGTGTGTATATGTGTAGATATGTGTGTGTGTGTGTGTGTGTGTATATATATAATATTTCCTTTTTGGCATTAGGTCAGTCTAAAATCAATTGCAATGGTAAATTATCCCAAAATGTGACCACTCCATCGGTTCAATTTGATTCAAATGTCCCTATATTCTTTGTTTTAATCCTTAAGGAAGACATCGATGCTGACAGGGAGTGCCTCATTAAAGGACTCTGCATCTACCTCAATGAGGATCCTGAGGATCTGGTGAAGGAGTACATGGTGAGTGTGTGCTAAAGTAGTAGGCCACATACAAAAAAGAAGTTAGTTTGAACATGTTTTTAAGAAGAAAAATAGCCTCAGTTAAAAGAACCTCATTCGACCAGATATACCAGACCATATTACTAGACATGTTACTTAGCTGTCTTCCTGAAATTGATATTATAATTGGTTTTGTTAGAATTAACATGGTCTATCATGATTTGTGTTCTTCTGATTCCAGAGACACATTCAAATACTAATGCAATAGTCTTAAGGACAGCTCTATCCTCCTCAGGCTGCAGTATCTTCCACCTGTGGGGCTTATATTACATTACATAGGGTGAATTATGAATCAGGAGTAGTACCTAATGCTTTGCTCATTAGTCTCCAGCATTTGGTGTCATTTCATTTCACCTGTTTATTCTCTCCAACCTTCTCCTCTTTTTAAAGTCTCTGATATATATATTACCAATAATAATTACAATTCACTCAATTTAATGTACAACCTACAATCTGTTAGCCAGGCTGGTGAAACCCACAGGTGAAAAGAAACCAGGTATTCTTCTTCGCAAGCATTGTGCTAATTAGTGTAGTGCCACAGTAGAGTCAAATAAGCAAATTGTGTCTTAATGAGGTCCGAGTAAAACAAATCTTATCCTTAAAGAAATAATTTGTCTTCCACCAGGAAATGACTGAGGCCAACACACTACGTGAGGTAGAAGAAACAACAGTGGGGATCTATGTTGCCAGAGAGACTCCCAGCAGTGACTATTCTGATGTCGGAGTTATCCTCGAGGGTGTGGTGGTGCTTCAGGATCTGGAGAATGTGGCTCTTGCAGCTGTAATGCTGTTTGGACTCATGTATGCCCTAAACATGAATTACCCGTTGAAGCTCCGCAACACCTTAGAAGTTATTCAGAAGCTTATAATGGAGGTGGATGCATCTGACCTTTCAAGAAAGGCCCAAAACTTGAAGAGGAAAATGCACGAGTGAAGAGAGCTCACTGTCCATGTTCACTGTCCATGTTCACGGCTCACTGTTCCTACACTGTTCTTGTAGTTGAGATGCAGAGTATACATTCCTGGACTGAGTGGTGTGGCTGGTTCTCCCACCATCGCAGTTATTGATGCCTTATAAAAAGCAGGGGATGCTTTATTTATATATATATATTGTTTTTTTGTTTACGTTGTTGTTGTTGTAACGAAATTGCTAAACGATATGTAAGGTCCTTTTTAATATTTGTAATTCTCAAATTGGAGATTAGTTTTGGAAAGACTTGAGTGATTATTTAATCTCCAGGTTCTTGAATAAAGGTCTTGAAACAAAACTTTCTTATCGTTTTCAATGCAAAAAAAGTGGGTTATGTTTACTTTTAAAATCTGTTTCATATTTACATTAAATTATATTTATAAATATAATGTATAACCAAAAAAATTACAATTCTGAAAACATGTTATAGACATGGGAATATTAAAATAACAAATATTGCTAGAGTTATGTGATCAAATAGTGTTGGAATAAAAGGGATTGAATTGTGTTTGAATAAAGTGATCAAAATGGGTTGGAGTAAAATGATGAAAGTGTTTAATTTACTTTATTGAAACACATTTCAATAACTTTGAATCAACACAAAGTAATTGCGTTGATTGGACATAAATCGTTTGTGTTGATTTAAAACAATTCTATAGGTTGCTGCCAAAGCAAATTATTTGTGTGCAACAGATGTCCACAATTGAATTGAGTAAATCCAATGTGTTCTTTTTTTCAGTGTATGCAGGACCCCAGCGAGCTCCAGACTATGTGCATTGTGTCGGGGACCCTTGTGAATGATAAGACCCATCATTTAAACGCAAGGGCCACCATTAAAAGTCACTTTTAGGGGGAAAACACAGGCTCTGTCCATTTCGTTAACAAACTGATAGGCAAATGGACAAAAGGGGGAACACGGCCCAGCCGCTGCTCCACTGCTCCAGGCTGTGTGCATTGTGTCGGGGATCCTTGTGAATGATAAGACCCATCATTTAAATGCAAATACCGCCATTAAAAGTCACTTTTAGGGCGAAAAAACAGGCTCTGTCCATTTTGTTAACAAACTGATAGGCAAATGGACAAAAGTGTGATTAAAGCATATGCAGGACCCCAGCGAGCTCCAGACTATGTGCATTGTGTCGGGGACCCTTGTGAATGATAAGACCCATCATTTAAATGCAAAAAACAACATTAAAAGTCACTTTTAGGGGGAAAAAAAAGTCTCTGTCCATTTTGTTAACAAACTGATAGGCAAATGGACAAAAGGGGGAACACGGCCCAGCCGCTGCTCCACTGCTCCAGGCTGTGTGCATTGTGTCGGGGACCCTTGTGAATGATAAGACCCATCATTTAAACGCAAGGGCCACCATTAAAAGTCACTTTTAGGGGGAAAACGCAGGCTCTGTCCATTTCGTTAACAAACTGATAGGCAAATGGACAAAAGTGTGATTAAAGCATATGCAGGACCCCAGCGAGCTCCAGACTATGTGCATTGTGTCGGGGACCCTTGTGAATGATAAGACCCATCATTTAAATGCAAAAACCACCATTAAAAGTCACTTTTAGGGGGAAAACGCAGGCTCTGTCCATTTCGTTAACAAACTGATAGGCAAATGGACAAAAGTGTGATTAAAGCATATGCAGGACCCCAGCGAGCTCCAGACTATGTGCATCGTGTCGGGGACCCTTGTGAATGATAAGACCCATCATTTAAATGCAAAAACCACCATTAAAAGTCACTTTTAGGGGGAAAAAACAGGCTCTGTCCATTTCGTTAACAAACTGATAGGCAAATGGACAAAAGGGGGAACACGGCCCAGCCGCTGCTCCACTGCTCCAGGCTGTGTGCATTGTGTCGGGGACCCTTGTGAATGATAAGACCCATCATTTAAACGCAAGGGCCACCATTAAAAGTCACTTTTACGGGGAAAACGCAGCCTCTGTCCATTTGGTTAACAAACTGATAGGCAAATGGACAAAAGTGTGATTAAAGCATATGCAGGACCCCAGCGAGCTCCAGACTATGTGCATTGTGTCGGGGACCCTTGTGAATGATAAGACCCATCATTTAAATGCAAAAACCACCATTAAAAGTCACTTTTAGGGGGAAAACGCAGGCTCTGTCCATTTCGTTAACAAACTGATAGGCAAATGGACAAAAGTGTGATTAAAGCATATGCAGGACCCCAGCGAGCTCCAGACTATGTGCATTGTGTCGGGGACCCTTGTGAATGATAAGACCCATCATTTAAATGCAAAAAACAACATTAAAAGTCACTTTTAGGGGAAAAAAAAAGTCTCTGTCCATTTTGTTAACAAACTGATAGGCAAATGGACAAAAGTGTGATTAAAGCATATGCAGGACCCCAGCGAGCTCCAGACTATGTGCATCGTGTCGGGGACCCTTGTGAATGATAAGACCCATCATTTAAATGCAAAAACCACCATTAAAAGTCACTTTTAGGGGGAAAACGCAGGCTCTGTCCATTTCGTTAACAAACTGATAGGCAAATGGACAAAAGTGTGATTAAAGCATATGCAGGACCCCAGCGAGCTCCAGACTATGTGCATTGTGTCGGGGACCCTTGTGAATGATAAGACCCATCATTTAAATGCAAAAACCACCATTAAAAGTCACTTTTAGGGGGAAAACGCAGGCTCTGTCCATTTCGTTAACAAACTGATAGGCAAATGGACAAAAGGGGGAACACGGCCCAGCCGCTGCTCCACTGCTCCAGGCTGTGTGCATTGTGTCGGGGACCCTTGTGAACGATAAGACCCATCATTTAAACGCAAGGGCCACCATTAAAAGTCACTTTTAGGGGGAAAACGCAGCCTCTGTCCATTTGGTTAACAAACTGATAGGCAAATGGACAAAAGTGTGATTAAAGCATATGCAGGACCCCAGCGAGCTCCAGACTATGTGCATTGTGTCGGGGACCCTTGTGAATGATAAGACCCATCATTTAAATGCAAAAAACACCATTAAAAGTCACTTTTAGGGGGAAAAAAAAGGCTCTGTCCATTTTGTTAACAAACTGATAGGCAAATGGACAAAAGGGGCAACACGGCACAGCCGCTGCTCCACTGCTCCAGGCTGTGTGCATTGTGTCGGGGACCCTTGTGAATGATAAGACCCATCATTTAAATGCAAAAACCATCATTAAAAGTCACTTTTAAGGGGAAAAAGCAGGCTCTGTCCATTTCGTTAACAAACTGATAGGCAAATGGACAAAAGTGTGATTAAAGCATATGCAGGACCCCAGCGAGCTCCAGACTATGTGCATTGTGTCGGGGACCCTTATGAATGATAAGACCCATCATTTAAATGCAAAAACCATCATTAAAAGTCACTTTTAGGGGGAAAACGCAGGCTCTGTCCATTTCGTTAACAAAATGATAGGCAAATGGACAAAAGGGGGAACACGGCCCAGCCGCTGCTCCACTGCTCCAGGCTGTGTGCATTGTGTCGGGGACCCTTGTGAATGATAAGACCCATCATTTAAACACAAGGGCCACCATTAAAAGTCACTTTTAGGGGGAAAACGCAGGCTCTGTCCATTTCTTTAACAAACTGATAGGCAAATGGACAAAAGTGTGATTAAAGCATATGCAGGACCCCAGCGAGCTCCAGACTATGTGCATTGTGTCGGGGACCCTTGTGAATGATAAGACCCATCATTTAAATGCAAAAACCACCATTAAAAGTCACTTTTAGGGGGAATAAACAGGCTCTGTTCATTTCGTTAACAAACTGATAGGCAAATGGACAAAAGGGGGAACACGGCCCAGCCGCTGCTCCACTGCTCCAGGCTGTGTGCATTGTGTCGGGGACCCTTGTGAATGATAAGACCCATCATTTAAACGCAAGGGCCACCATTAAAAGTCACTTTTAGGGGGAAAACGCAGCCTCTGTCCATTTGGTTAACAAACTGATAGGCAAATTGACAAAAGTGTGATTAAAGCATATGCAGGACCCCAGCGAGCTCCAGACTATGTGCATTGTGTCGGGGACCCTTGTGAATGATAAGACCCATCATTTAAATGCAAAAACCACCATTAAAAGTCACTTTTAGGGGGAAAACGCAGGCTCTGTCCATTTTGTTAACAAACTGATAGGCAAATGGACAAAAGTGTGATTAAAGCATATGCAGGACCCCAGCGAGCTCCAGACTATGTGCATTGTGTCGGGGACCCTTGTGAATGATAAGACCCATCATTTAAATGCAAAAAACAACATTAAAAGTCACTTTTAGGGGGAAAAAAAAGTCTCTGTCCATTTTGTTAACAAACTGATAGGCAAATGGACAAAAGTGTGATTAAAGCATATGCAGGACCCCAGCGAGCTCCAGACTATGTGCATCGTGTCGGGGACCCTTGTGAATGATAAGACCCATCATTTAAATGCAAAAACCACCATTAAAAGTCACTTTTAGGGGGAAAACGCAGGCTCTGTCCATTTCGTTAACAAACTGATAGGCAAATGGACAAAAGTGTGATTAAAGCATATGCAGGACCCCAGCGAGCTCCAGACTATGTGCATTGTGTCGGGGACCCTTGTGAATGATAAGACCCATCATTTAAATGCAAAAACCACCATTAAAAGTCACTTTTAGGGGGAAAACGCAGGCTCTGTCCATTTCGTTAACAAACTGATAGGCAAATGGACAAAAGGGGGAACACGGCCCAGCCGCTGCTCCACTGCTCCAGGCTGTGTGCATTGTGTCGGGGACCCTTGTGAACGATAAGACCCATCATTTAAACGCAAGGGCCACCATTAAAAGTCACTTTTAGGGGGAAAACGCAGCCTCTGTCCATTTGGTTAACAAACTGATAGGCAAATGGACAAAAGTGTGATTAAAGCATATGCAGGACCCCAGCGAGCTCCAGACTATGTGCATTGTGTCGGGGACCCTTGTGAATGATAAGACCCATCATTTAAATGCAAAAAACACCATTAAAAGTCACTTTTAGGGGGAAAAAAAAGGCTCTGTCCATTTTGTTAACAAACTGATAGGCAAATGGACAAAAGGGGCAACACGGCACAGCCGCTGCTCCACTGCTCCAGTGTGCATTGTGTCGGGGACCCTTGTGAATGATAAGACCCATCATTTAAATGCAAAAACCATCATTAAAAGTCACTTTTAAGGGGAAAAAGCAGGCTCTGTCCATTTCGTTAACAAACTGATAGGCAAATGGACAAAAGTGTGATTAAAGCATATGCAGGACCCCAGCGAGCTCCAGACTTTGTGCATTGTGTCGGGGACCCTTATGAATGATAAGACCCATCATTTAAATGCAAAAACCATCATTAAAAGTCACTTTTAGGGGGAAAACGCAGGCTCTGTCCATTTCGTTAACAAAATGATAGGCAAATGGACAAAAGGGGGAACACGGCCCAGCCGCTGCTCCACTGCTCCAGGCTGTGTGCATTGTGTCGGGGACCCTTGTGAATGATAAGACCCATCATTTAAACACAAGGGCCACCATTAAAAGTCACTTTTAGGGGGAAAACGCAGGCTCTGTCCATTTCTTTAACAAACTGATAGGCAAATGGACAAAAGTGTGATTAAAGCATATGCAGGACCCCAGCGAGCTCCAGACTATGTGCATTGTGTCGGGGACCCTTGTGAATGATAAGACCCATCATTTAAATGCAAAAACCACCATTAAAAGTCACTTTTAGGGGGAATAAACAGGCTCTGTTCATTTCGTTAACAAACTGATAGGCAAATGGACAAAAGGGGGAACACGGCCCAGCCGCTGCTCCACTGCTCCAGGCTGTGTGCATTGTGTCGGGGACCCTTGTGAATGATAAGACCCATCATTTAAACGCAAGGGCCACCATTAAAAGTCACTTTTAGGGGGAAAACGCAGCCTCTGTCCATTTGGTTAACAAACTGATAGGCAAATTGACAAAAGTGTGATTAAAGCATATGCAGGACCCCAGCGAGCTCCAGACTATGTGCATTGTGTCGGGGACCCTTGTGAATGATAAGACCCATCATTTAAATGCAAAAACCACCATTAAAAGTCACTTTTAGGGGGAAAACTTAGGCTCTGTCCATTTTGTTAACAAACTGATAGGCAAATGGACAAAAGTGTGATTAAAGCATATGCAGGACCCCAGCGAGCTCCAGACGATGTGCATTGTGTCGGGGACCCTTGTGAATGATAAGACCCATCATTTAAACGCAAGGGCCACGATTAAAAGTCACTTTTAGGGGGAAAACGCAGCCTCTGTCCATTTGGTTAACAAACTGATAGGCAAATGGACAAAAGTGTGATTAAAGCATATGCAGGACCCCAGCGAGCTCCAGACTATGTGCATTGTGTCGGGGACCCTTGTGAATGATAAGATCCATCATTTAAATGCAAAAACCACCATTAAAAGTCACTTTTAGGGGGAAAAATCAGGCTCTGTCCATTTCGTTAACAAACTGATAGGCAAATGGACAAAAGGGGGAACACGGCCCAGCCGCTGCTCCACTGCTCCAGGCTGTGTGCATTGTGTCGGGGACCCTTGTGAATGATAAGACCCATCATTTAAACGCAAGGGCCACGATTAAAAGTCACTTTTAGGGGGAAAACGCAGCCTCTGTCCATTTCGTTAACAAACTGATAGGCAAATGGACAAAAGTGTGATTAAAGCAGGACCCCAGCGAGCTCCAGACTATGTGCATTGTGTCGGGGACCCTTGTGAATGATAAGACCCATCATTTAAATGCAAAAACCACCATTAAAAGTCACTTTTAGGGGGAAAACGCAGCCTCTGTCTATTTGGTTAACAAACTGATAGGCAAATGGACAAAAGTGTGATTAAAGCATATGCAGGACCCCAGCGAGCTCCAGACTATGTGCATTGTGTCGGGGACCCTTGTGAATGATAAGACCCATCATTTAAACGCAAAAACCACCATTAAAAGTCACTTTTAGGGGGAAAACGCAGGTTCTGTCCATTTAGTTAACAAACTGATAGGCAAATGGACAAAAGTGTGATTAAAGCATATGCAGGACCCCAGCGAGCTCCAGACTATGTGCATTGTGTCGGGGACCCTTGTGAATGATAAGACCCATCATTTAAATGCAAAAACCACCATTAAAAGTCACTTTTAGGGGGAAAAAACAGGCTCTGTCCATTTCGTTAACAAACTGATAGGCAAATGGACAAAAGTGGGAACACGGCCCAGCCGCTGCTCCACTGCTCCAGACTATGTGCATTGTGTCGGGGACCCTTGTGAATGATAAGACCCATCATTTAAACGCAAGGGCCACCATTAAAAGTCACTTTTAGGGGGGAAACGCAGCCTCTGTCCATTTGGTTAACAAACTGATAGGCAAATGGACAAAAGTGTGATTAAAGCATATGCAGGACCCCAGCGAGCTCCAGACTATGTGCATTGTGTCGGGGACCCTTGTGAATGATAAGACCCATCATTTAAATGCAAAAACCACCATTAAAAGTCACTTTTAGGGGGAAAACGCAGGCTCTGTCCATTTCGTTAACAAACTGATAGTCAAATGGACAAAAAGGGGAACACGGCCCAGCCGCTGCTCCACTGCTCCAGGCTGTGTGCATTGTGTCGGGGACCCTTGTGAATGATAAGACCCATCATTTAAATGCAAAAACCACCATTAAAAGTCACTTTTAGGGGGAAAAAACAGGCTCTGTCCATTTCGTTAACAAACTGATAGGCAAATGGACAAAAGTGTGATTAAAGCATATGCAGGACCCCAGCGAGCTCCAGACTATGTGCATTGTGTCGGGGATCCTTGTGAATGATAAGACCCATCATTTAAACACAAGGGCCACCATTAAAAGTCACTTCTAGGAGGAAAACGCAGCCTCTGTCCATTTGGTTAACAAACTGATAGGCAAATGGACAAAAGTGTGATTAAAGCATATGCAGGACCCCAGCGAGCTCCAGACTATGTGCATTGTGTCGGGGACCCTTGTGAATGATAAGACCCATCATTTAAATGCAAAAAACCACCATTAAAAGTCACTTTTAGTGGGAAAAAACAGGCTCTGTCCATTTCGTTAACAAACTGATAGGCACATGGACAAAAGTGGGATTAAAGCATATGCAGGACCCCAGCGAGCTCCAGACTATGTGCATTGTGTCATCGGGCCTTGTGAATGATAGCACCCATAATTTAAACGCAAAAACCACCATTAAAAGTCACTTTTAGGGGGAAAACGCAAGTTCTGTCCATTTAGTTAACAAACTGATAGGCAAATGGACAAAAGTGTGATTAAAGCATATGCAGGACCCCAGCGAGCTCCAGACTATGTGCATTGTGTCGGGGACCCTTGTGAATGATAAGACCCATCATTTAAACGCAAAAACCACCATTAAAAGTCACTTTTAGGGGGAAAACGCAAGTTCTGTCCATTTAGTTAACAAACTGATAGGCAAATGGACAAAAGTGTGATTAAAGCATATGCAGGACCCCAGCGAGCTCCAGACTATGTGCATTGTGTCGGGGACCCTTGTGAATGATAAGACCCATCATTTAAATGCAAAAAAACACCATTAAAAGTCACTTTTAGGGGGAAAAAACAGGCTCTGTCCATTTCGTTAACAAACTGATAGGCACATGGACAAAAAGGGGAACACGGCCCAGCCGCTGCTCCACTGCTCCAGGCTGTGTGCATTGTGTCGGGGACCCTTGTGAATGATAAGACCCATCATTTAAACGCAAGGGCCACCATTAAAAGTCACTTTTAGGGGGGAAACGCAGCCTCTGTCCATTTGGTTAACAAACTGATAGGCAAATGGACAAAAGTGTGATTAAAGCATATGCAGGACCCCAGCGAGCTCCAGACTATGTGCATTGTGTCGGGGACCCTTGTGAATGATAAGACCCATCATTTAAATGCAAAAACCACCATTAAAAGTCACTTTTAGGGGGGAAAAACAGGCTCTGTCCATTTTGTTAACAAACTGATAGGCAAATGGACAAAAGTGTGATTAAAGCAGGACCCCAGCGAGCTCCAGACTATGTGCATTGTGTCGGGGACCCTTGTGAATGATAAGACCCATCATTTAAATGCAAAAACCACCATTAAAAGTCACTTTTAGGGGGAAAACGCAGCCTCTGTCTATTTGGTTAACAAACTGATAGGCAAATGGACAAAAGTGTGATTAAAGCATATGCAGGACCCCAGCGAGCTCCAGACTATGTGCATTGTGTCGGGGACCCTTGTGAATGATAAGACCCATCATTTAAACGCAAAAACCACCATTAAAAGTCACTTTTAGGGGGAAAACGCAGGTTCTGTCCATTTAGTTAACAAACTGATAGGCAAATGGACAAAAGTATGATTAAAGCATATGCAGGACCCCAGCGAGCTCCAGACTATGTGCATTGTGTCGGGGACCCTTGTGAATGATAAGACCCATCATTTAAACACAAGGGCCACCATTAAAAGTCACTTTTAGGGGGAAAAAACAGGCTCTGTCCATTTCGTTAACAAACTGATAGGCAAATGGACAAAAGTGGGAACACGGCCCAGCCGCTGCTCCACTGCTCCAGGCTGTGTGCATTGTGTCGGGGACCCTTGTGAATGATAAGACCCATCATTTAAACGCAAGGGCCACCATTAAAAGTCACTTTTAGGGGGGAAACGCAGCCTCTGTCCATTTGGTTAACAAACTGATAGGCAAATGGACAAAAGTGTGATTAAAGCATATGCAGGACCCCAGCGAGCTCCAGACTATGTGCATTGTGTCGGGGACCCTTGTGAATGATAAGACCCATCATTTAAACACAAGGGCCACCATTAAAAGTCACTTCTAGGAGGAAAACGCAGCCTCTGTCCATTTGGTTAACAAACTGATAGGCAAATGGACAAAAGTGTGATTAAAGCATATGCAGGACCCCAGCGAGCTCCAGACTATGTGCATTGTGTCGGGGACCCTTGTGAATGATAAGACCCATCATTTAAATGCAAAAAACACCATTAAAAGTCACTTTTAGGGGGAAAACGCAGCCTCTGTCTATTTGGTTAACAAACTGATAGGCAAATGGACAAAAGTGTGATTAAAGCATATGCAGGACCCCAGCGAGCTCCAGACTATGTGCATTGTGTCATCGGGCCTTGTGAATGATAGCACCCATAATTTAAACGCAAAAACCACCATTAAAAGTCACTTTTAGGGGGAAAACGCAAGTTCTGTCCATTTAGTTAACAAACTGATAGGCAAATGGACAAAAGTGTGATTAAAGCATATGCAGGACCCCAGCGAGCTCCAGACTATGTGCATTGTGTCGGGGACCCTTGTGAATGATAAGACCCATCATTTAAATGCAAAAACCACCATTAAAAGTCACTTTTAGGGGGAAAACGCAGCCTCTGTCTATTTGGTTAACAAACTGATAGGCAAATGGACAAAAGTGTGATTAAAGCATATGCAGGACCCCAGCGAGCTCCAGACTATGTGCATTGTGTCGGGGACCCTTGTGAATGATAAGACCCATCATTTAAACGCAAAAACCACCATTAAAAGTCACTTTTAGGGGGAAAACGCAGGTTCTGTCCATTTAGTTAACAAACTGATAGGCAAATGGACAAAAGTGTGATTAAAGCATATGCAGGACCCCAGCGAGCTCCAGACTATGTGCATTGTGTCGGGGACCCTTGTGAATGATAAGACCCATCATTTAAATGCAAAAACCACCATTAAAAGTCACTTTTAGGGGGAAAACGCAGGCTCTGTCCATTTCGTTAACAAACTGATAGTCAAATGGACAAAAAGGGGAACACGGCCCAGCCGCTGCTCCACTGCTCCAGGCTGTGTGCATTGTGTCGGGGACCCTTGTGAATGATAAGACCCATCATTTAAATGCAAAAACCACCATTAAAAGTCACTTTTAGGGGGAAAAAACAGGCTCTGTCCATTTCGTTAACAAACTGATAGGCAAATGGACAAAAGTGTGATTAAAGCATATGCAGGACCCCAGCAAGCTCCAGACTATGTGCATTGTGTCATCGGGCCATGTGAATGATAGCACCCATAATTTAAACGCAAAAACCACCATTAAAAGTCACTTTTAGGGGGAAAACGCAAGTTCTGTCCATTTAGTTAACAAACTGATAGGCAAATGGACAAAAGTGTGATTAAAGCATATGCAGGACCCCAGCGAGCTCCAGACTATGTGCATTGTGTCGGGGACCCTTGTGAATGATAAGACCCATCATTTAAATGCAAAAAACCACCATTAAAAGTCACTTTTAGGGGGAAAAAACAGGCTCTGTCCATTTCGTTAACAAACTGATAGGCACATGGACAAAAAGGGGAACACGGCCCAGCCGCTGCTCCACTGCTCCAGGCTGTGTGCATTGTGTCGGGGACCCTTGTGAATGATAAGACCCATCATTTAAACGCAAGGGCCACCATTAAAAGTCACTTTTAGGGGGGAAACGCAGCCTCTGTCCATTTGGTTAACAAACTGATAGGCAAATGGACAAAAGTGTGATTAAAGCATATGCAGGACCCCAGCGAGCTCCAGACTATGTGCATTGTGTCGGGGACCCTTGTGAATGATAAGACCCATCATTTAAATGCAAAAACCACCATTAAAAGTCACTTTTAGGGGGGAAAAACAGGCTCTGTCCATTTTGTTAACAAACTGATAGGCAAATGGACAAAAGGGGGAACACGGCACAGCCGCTGCTCCACTGCTCCAGGCTGTGTGCATTGTGTCGGGGACCCTTGTGAATGATAAGACCCATCATTTAAACGCAAGGGCCACCATTAAAAGTCACTTTTAGGGGGAAAACGCAGCCTCTGTCCATTTGGTTAACAAACTGATAGGCAAATGGACAAAAGTGTGATTAAAGCATATGCAGGACCCCAGCGAGCTCCAGACTATGTGCATTGTGTCGGGGACCCTTGTGAATGATAAGACCCATCATTTAAATGCAAAAACCACCATTAAAAGTCACTTTTAGGGGGAAAAATCAGGCTCTGTCCATTTCGTTAACAAACTGATAGGCAAATGGACAAAAGGGGGAACACGGCCCAGCCGCTGCTCCACTGCTCCAGGCTGTGTGCATTGTGTCGGGGACCCTTGTGAATGATAAGACCCATCATTTAAACGCAAGGGCCACGATTAAAAGTCACTTTTAGGGGGAAAACGCAGCCTCTGTCCATTTCGTTAACAAACTGATAGGCAAATGGACAAAAGTGTGATTAAAGCAGGACCCCAGCGAGCTCCAGACTATGTGCATTGTGTCGGGGACCCTTGTGAATGATAAGACCCATCATTTAAATGCAAAAACCACCATTAAAAGTCACTTTTAGGGGGAAAACGCAGCCTCTGTCTATTTGCTTAACAAACTGATAGGCAAATGGACAAAAGTGTGATTAAAGCATATGCAGGACCCCAGCGAGCTCCAGACTATGTGCATTGTGTCGGGGACCCTTGTGAATGATAAGACCCATCATTTAAACGCAAACACCACCATTAAAAGTCACTTTTAGGGGGAAAACGCAGGTTCTGTCCATTTAGTTAACAAACTGATAGGCAAATGGACAAAAGTGTGATTAAAGCATATGCAGGACCCCAGCGAGCTCCAGACTATGTGCATTGTGTCGGGGACCCTTGTGAATGATAAGACCCATCATTTAAATGCAAAAACCACCATTAAAAGTCACTTTTAGGGGGAAAAAACAGGCTCTGTCCATTTCGTTAACAAACTGATAGGCAAATGGACAAAAGTGGGAACACGGCCCAGCCGCTGCTCCACTGCTCCAGGCTGTGTGCATTGTGTCGGGGACCCTTGTGAATGATAAGACCCATCATTTAAATGCAAAAACCACCATTAAAAGTCACTTTTAGGGGGAAAAAACAGGCTCTGTCCATTTCGTTAACAAACTGATAGGCAAATGGACAAAAGTGTGATTAAAGCATATGCAGGACCCCAGCGAGCTCCAGACTATGTGCATTGTGTCGGGGACCCTTGTGAATGATAAGACCCATCATTTAAACACAAGGGCCACCATTAAAAGTCACTTCTAGGAGGAAAACGCAGCCTCTGTCCATTTGGTTAACAAACTGATAGGCAAATGGACAAAAGTGTGATTAAAGCATATGCAGGACCCCAGCGAGCTCCAGACTATGTGCATTGTGTCGGGGACCCTTGTGAATGATAAGACCCATCATTTAAATGCAAAAAACCACCATTAAAAGTCACTTTTAGTGGGAAAAAACAGGCTCTGTCCATTTCGTTAACAAACTGATAGGCACATGGACAAAAGTGTGATTAAAGCATATGCAGGACCCCAGCGAGCTCCAGACTATGTGCATTGTGTCATCGGGCCTTGTGAATGATAGCACCCATAATTTAAACGCAAAAACCACCATTAAAAGTCACTTTTAGGGGGAAAACGCAAGTTCTGTCCATTTAGTTAACAAACTGATAGGCAAATGGACAAAAGTGTGATTAAAGCATATGCAGGACCCCAGCGAGCTCCAGACTATGTGCATTGTGTCGGGGACCCTTGTGAATGATAAGACCCATCATTTAAATGCAAAAACCACCATTAAAAGTCACTTTTAGGGGGAAAACGCAGCCTCTGTCTATTTGGTTAACAAACTGATAGGCAAATGGACAAAAGTGTGATTAAAGCATATGCAGGACCCCAGCGAGCTCCAGACTATGTGCATTGTGTCGGGGACCCTTGTGAATGATAAGACCCATCATTTAAACGCAAAAACCACCATTAAAAGTCACTTTTAGGGGGAAAACGCAGGTTCTGTCCATTTAGTTAACAAACTGATAGGCAAATGGACAAAAGTGTGATTAAAGCATATGCAGGACCCCAGCGAGCTCCAGACTATGTGCATTGTGTCGGGGACCCTTGTGAATGATAAGACCCATCATTTAAATGCAAAAACCACCATTAAAAGTCACTTTTAGGGGGAAAAAACAGGCTCTGTCCATTTCGTTAACAAACTGATAGGCAAATGGACAAAAGTGGGAACACGGACCAGCCGCTGCTCCACTGCTCCAGGCTGTGTGCATTGTGTCGGGGACCCTTGTGAATGATAAGACCCATCATTTAAACGCAAGGGCCACCATTAAAAGTCACTTTTAGGAGGGAAACGCAGCCTCTGTCCATTTGGTTAACAAACTGATAGGCAAATGGACAAAAGTGTGATTAAAGCATATGCAGGACCCCAGCGAGCTCCAGACTATGTGCATTGTGTCGGGGACCCTTGTGAATGATAAGACCCATCATTTAAATGCAAAAACCACCATTAAAAGTCACTTTTAGGGGGAAAACGCAGGCTCTGTCCATTTCGTTAACAAACTGATAGTCAAATGGACAAAAAGGGGAACACGTCCCAGCCGCTGCTCCACTGCTCCAGGCTGTGTGCATTGTGTCGGGGACCCTTGTGAATGATAAGACCCATCATTTAAATGCAAAAACCACCATTAAAAGTCACTTTTAGGGGGAAAAAACAGGCTCTGTCCATTTCGTTAACAAACTGATAGGCAAATGGACAAAAGTGTGATTAAAGCATATGCAGGACCCCAGCAAGCTCCAGACTATGTGCATTGTGTCATCGGGCCATGTGAATGATAGCACCCATAATTTAAACGCAAAAACCACCATTAAAAGTCACTTTTAGGGGGAAAACGCAAGTTCTGTCCATTTAGTTAACAAACTGATAGGCAAATGGACAAAAGTGTGATTAAAGCATATGCAGGACCCCAGCGAGCTCCAGACTATGTGCATTGTGTCGGGGACCCTTGTGAATGATAAGACCCATCATTTAAATGCAAAAAACCACCATTAAAAGTCACTTTTAGGGGGAAAAAACAGGCTCTGTCCATTTCGTTAACAAACTGATAGGCACATGGACAAAAAGGGGAACACGGCCCAGCCGCTGCTCCACTGCTCCAGGCTGTGTGCATTGTGTCGCGGACCCTTGTGAATGATAAGACCCATCATTTAAACGCAAGGGCCACCATTAAAAGTCACTTTTAGGGGGAAAACGCAGCCTCTGTCCATTTCGTTAACAAACTGAGGCAAATGGACAAAAGTGTGATTAAAGCATATGCAGGACCCCAGCGAGCTCCAGACTATGTGCATTGTGTCAGGGGGCCATGTGAATGAAAGCACCCATCATTTAAACGCAAAAACCACCATTAAAAGTCACTTTTAGGGGGAAAACGCAGGTTCTGTCCATTTAGTTAACAAACTGATAGGCAAATGGCCAAAAGTGTGATTAAAGCATATGCAGGACCCCAGCGAGCTCCAGACTATGTGCATTGTGTCGGGGACCCTTATGAATGATAAGACCCATCATTTAAATGCAAAAACCACCATTAAAAGTCACTTTTAGGGGGAAAAAACAGGCTCTGTCCATTTCGTTAACAAACTGATAGGCAAATGGACAAAAGGGGGAACACGGCCCAGCCGCTGCTCCACTGCTCCAGGCTGTGTGCATTGTGTCGGGGACCCTTGTGAATGATAAGACCCATCATTTAAACGCAAGGGCCACCATTAAAAGTCACTTTTAGGGGGGAAACGCAGCCTCTGTCCATTTGGTTAACAAACTGATAGGCAAATGGACAAAAGTGTGATTAAAGCATATGCAGGACCCCAGCGAGCTCCAGACTATGTGCATTGTGTCGGGGACCCTTGTGAATGATAAGACCCATCATTTAAATGCAAAAACCACCATTAAAAGTCACTTTTAGGGGGAAAACGCAGGCTCTGTCCATTTCGTTAACAAACTGATAGTCAAATGGACAAAAAGGGGAACACGGCCCAGCCGCTGCTCCACTGCTCCAGGCTGTGTGCATTGTGTCGGGGACCCTTGTGAATGATAAGACCCATCATTTAAATGCAAAAACCACCATTAAAAGTCACTTTTAGGGGGAAAAAACAGGCTCTGTCCATTTCGTTAACAAACTGATAGGCAAATGGACAAAAGTGTGATTAAAGCATATGCAGGACCCCAGCGAGCTCCAGACTATGTGCATTGTGTCGGGGACCCTTGTGAATGATAAGACCCATAATTTAAATGCAAAAAACCACCATTAAAAGTCACTTTTAGGGGGAAAAAACAGGCTCTGTCCATTTCGTTAACAAACTGATAGGCACATGGACAAAAAGGGGAACACGGCCCAGCCGCTGCTCCACTGCTCCAGGCTGTGTGCATTGTGTCGCGGACCCTTGTGAATGATAAGACCCATCATTTAAACGCAAGGGCCACCATTAAAAGTCACTTTTAGGGGGAAAACGCAGCCTCTGTCCATTTGGTTAACAAACTGATAGGCAAATGGACAAAAGTGTGATTAAAGCATATGCAGGACCCCAGCGAGCTCCAGACTATGTGCATTGTGTCGGGGACCCTTGTGAATGATAAGACCCATCATTTAAATGCAAAAACCACCATTAAAAGTCACTTTTAGGGGGAAAAAACAGGCTCTGTCCATTTCGTTAACAAACTGATAGGCAAATGGCCAAAAGTGTGATTAAAGCATATGCAGGACCCCAGCGAGCTCCAGACTATGTGCATTGTGTCAGGGGGCTATGTGAATGATAGCACCCATCATTTAAACGCAAAAACCACCATTAAAAGTCACTTTTAGGGGGAAAACGCAGGCTCTGTCCATTTCGTTAACAAACTGATAGGCAAATGGACAAAAGGGGGAACACGGCCCAGCCGCTGCTCCACTGCTCCAGGCTGTGTGCATTGTGTCGGGGACCCTTGTGAATGATAAGACCCATCATTTAAACGCAAGGGCCACCATTAAAAGTCACTTTTAGGGGGAAAACGCAGCCTCTGTCCATTTCGTTAACAAACTGAGGCAAATGGACAAAAGTGTGATTAAAGCATATGCAGGACCCCAGCGAGCTCCAGACTATGTGCATTGTGTCAGGGGGCCATGTGAATGAAAGCACCCATCATTTAAACGCAAAAACCACCATTAAAAGTCACTTTTAGGGGGAAAACGCAGCCTCTGTCCATTTGGTTAACAAACTGATAGGCAAATGGACAAAAGTGTGATTAAAGCATATGCAGGACCCCAGCGAGCTCCAGACTATGTGCATTGTGTCGGGGACCCTTGTGAATGATAAGACCCATCATTTAAACGCAAGGGCCACCATTAAAAGTCACTTTTAGGGGGAAAACGCAGCCTCTGTCCATTTGGTTAACAAACTGATAGGCAAATGGACAAAAGTGTGATTAAAGCATATGCAGGACCCCAGCGAGCTCCAGACTATGTGCATTGTGTCGGGGACCCTTGTGAATGATAAGACCCATCATTTAAACGCAAGGGCCACCATTAAAAGTCAGTTTTAGGGGGAAAAAACAGGCTCTGTCCATTTCGTTAACAAACTGATAGGCAAATGGACAAAAGGGGGAACACGGCCCAGCCGCTGCTCCACTGCTCCAGGCTGTGTGCATTGTGTTGGGGACCCTTGTGAATGATAAGTCCCATCATTTAAAGGCAAGGGCCACCATTAAAAGTCACTTTTAGGGGGAAAAAACAGGCTCTGTCCATTTCGTTAACAAACTGATAGGCAAATGGACAAAAGGGGGAACACGGCCCAGCCGCTGCTCCACTGCTCCAGGCTGTGTGCATTGTGTCGGGGACCCTTGTGAATGATAAGACCCATCATTTAAACGCAAGGGCCACCATTAAAAGTCACTTTTAGGGGGAAAACGCAGCCTCTGTCCATTTCGTTAACAAACTGAGGCAAATGGACAAAAGTGTGATTAAAGCATATGCAGGACCCCAGCGAGCTCCAGACTATGTGCATTGTGTCAGGGGGCCATGTGAATGAAAGCACCCATCATTTAAACGCAAAAACCACCATTAAAAGTCACTTTTAGGGGGAAAACGCAGCCTCTGTCCATTTGGTTAACAAACTGATAGGCAAATGGACAAAAGTGTGATTAAAGCATATGCAGGACCCCAGCGAGCTCCAGACTATGTGCATTGTGTCGGGGACCCTTGTGAATGATAAGACCCATCATTTAAATGCAAAAACCACCATTAAAAGTCACTTTTAGGGGGAAAAATCAGGCTCTGTCCATTTCGTTTACAAACTGATAGGCAAATGGACAAAAGGGGGAACACGGCCCAGCCGCTGCTCCACTGCTCCAGGCTTTGTGCATTGTGTCGGGGACCCTTGTGAATGATAAGACCCATCATTTAAACACAAGGGCCACCATTAAAAGTCACTTTTAGGGGGAAAACGCAGGCTCTGTCCATTTCGTTAACAAACTGATAGGCAAATGGACAAAAGTGTGATTAAAGCATATGCAGGACCCCAGCGAGCTCCAGACTATGTGCATTGTGTCGGGGACCCTTGTGAATGATAAGACCCATCATTTAAATGCAAAAACCACCATTAAAAGTCACTTTTAGGGGGAAAAAACAGGCTCTGTCCATTTCGTTAACAAACTGATAGGCAAATGGACAAAAGGGGGAACACGGCCCAGCCGCTGCTCCACTGCTCCAGGCTGTGTGCACTGTGTCGGTGACCCTTGTGAATGATAAGACCCATCATTTAAACGCAAGGGCCACCATTAAAAGTCACTTTTAGGGGGAAAACGCAGCCTCTGTCCATTTGGTTAACAAACTGATAGGCAAATGGACAAAAGTGTGATTAAAGCATATGCAGGACCCCAGCGAGCTCCAGACTATGTGCATTGTGTCGGGGACCCTTGTGAATGATAAGACCCATCATTTAAATGCAAAAACCACCATTAAAAGTCACTTTTAGGGGGAAAAAACAGGCTCTGTCCATTTCGTTAACAAACTGATAGGCAAATGGACAAAAGGGGGAACACGGCCCAGCCGCTGCTCCACTGCTCCAGGCTGTGTGCATTGTGTCGGGGACCCTTGTGAATGATAAGACCCATCATTTAAATGCAAAAACCACCATTAAAAGTCACTTTTAGGGGGAAAAAACAGGCTCTGTCCATTTCGTTAACAAACTGATAGGCAAATGGACAAAAGTGTGATTAAAGCATATGCAGGACCCCAGCGAGCTCCAGACTATGTGCATTGTGTCAGGGGGCCATGTGAATGATAGCACCCATCATTTAAACGCAAAAACCACCATTAAAAGTCACTTTTAGGGGGAAAACGCAGGTTCTGTCCATTTAGTTAACAAACTGATAGGCAAATGGACAAAAGTGTGATTAAAGCATATGCGGGACCCCAGCGAGCTCCAGACTATGTGCATTGTGTCGGGGACCCTTGTGAATAATAAGACCCATCATTTAAATGCAAAAACCACCATTAAAAGTCACTTTTAGGGGGAAAAAACAGGCTCTGTCCATTTCGTTAACAAACTGATAGGCAAATGGACAAAAGTGTGATTAAAGCATATGCAGGACCCCAGCGAGCTCCAGACTATGTGCATTGTGTCGGGGACCCTTATGAATGATAAGACCCATCATTTAAACACAAGGGCCACCATTAAAAGTCACTTTTAGGGGGAAAACGCAGGCTCTGTCCATTTCTTTAACAAACTGATAGGCAAATGGACAAAAGGGGGAACACGGCCCAGCCGCTGCTCCACTGCTCCAGGCTGTGTGCATTGTGTCGGGGACCCTTGTGAATGATAAGACCCATCATTTAAACACAAGGGCCACCATTAAAAGTCACTTTTAGGGGGAAAACGCAGGCTCTGTCCATTTCTTTAACAAACTGATAGGCAAATGGACAAAAGTGTGATTAAAGCATATGCAGGACCCCAGCGAGCTCCAGACTATGTGCATTGTGTCGGGGACCCTTGTGAATGATAAGACCCATCATTTAAATGCAAAAACCACCATTAAAAGTCACTTTTAGGGGGAAAAAACAGGCTCTGTTCATTTCGTTAACAAACTGATAGGCAAATGGACAAAAGGGGGAACACGGCCCAGCCGCTGCTCCACTGCTCCAGGCTGTGTGCATTGTGTCGGGGACCCTTGTGAATGATAAGACCCATCATTTAAACGCAAGGGCCACCATTAAAAGTCACTTTTAGGGGGAAAACGCAGCCTCTGTCCATTTGGTTAACAAACTGATAGGCAAATGGACAAAAGTGTGATTAAAGCATATGCAGGACCCCAGCGAGCTCCAGACTATGTGCATTGTGTCGGGGACCCTTGTGAATGATAAGACCCATCATTTAAATGCAAAAACCACCATTAAAAGTCACTTTTAGGGGGAAAACGCAGGCTCTGTCCATTTCGTTAACAAACTGATAGGCAAATGGACAAAAGTGTGATTAAAGCATATGCAGGACCCCAGCGAGCTCCAGACTATGTGCATTGTGTCGGGGACCCTTGTGAATGATAAGACCCATCATTTAAATGCAAAAACCACCATTAAAAGTCACTTTTAGGGGGAAAAAACAGGCTCTGTCCATTTCGTTAACAAACTGATAGGCAAATGGACAAAAGGGGGAACACGGCCCAGCCACTGCTCCACTGCTCCAGGCTGTGTGCATTGTGTTGGGGACCCTTGTGAATGATAAGACCCATCATTTAAAGGCAAGGGATACCATTAAAAGTCACTTTTAGGGGGAAAACGCAGCCTCTGTCCATTTGGTTAACAAACTGATAGGCAAATGGACAAAAGTGTGATTAAATCATATGCAGGACCCCAGCGAGCTCCAGACTATGTGCATTGTGTCGGGGACCCAGGTGAATGATAAGACCCATCATTTAAATGCAAAAACCACCATTAAAAGTCACTTTTAGGGGGGAAACGCAGGCTCTGTCCATTTCGTTAACAAACTGACAGGCAAATGGACAAAAGTGTGATTAAAGCATATGCAGGACCCCAGCGAGCTCCAGACTATGTGCATTGTGTCGGGGACCCTTGTGAATGATAAGACCCATCATTTAAACACAAGGGCCACCATTAAAAGTCACTTTTAGGGGGAAAACGCAGCCTCTGTCCATTTGGTTAACAAACTGATAGGCAAATGGACAAAAGTGTGATTAAAGCATATGCAGGACCCCAGCGAGCTCCAGACAATGTGCATTGTGTCGGGGAACCTTGTGAATGATAAGACCCATCATTTAAATGCAAAAACCACCATTAAAAGTCACTTTTAGGGGGAAAAATCAGGCTCTGTCCATTTCGTTAACAAACTGATAGGCAAATGGACAAAAGGGGGAACACGGCCCAGCCGCTGCTCCACTGCTCCAGGCTGTGTGCATTGTGTCGCGGACCCTTGTGAATGATAAGACCCATCATTTAAACGCAAGGGCCACCATTAAAAGTCACTTTTAGGGGGAAAACGCAGCCTCTGTCCATTTCGTTAACAAACTGAGGCAAATGGACAAAAGTGTGATTAAAGCATATGCAGGACCCCAGCGAGCTCCAGACTATGTGCATTGTGTCAGGGGGCCATGTGAATGAAAGCACCCATCATTTAAACGCAAAAACCACCATTAAAAGTCACTTTTAGGGGGAAAACGCAGGTTCTGTCCATTTAGTTAACAAACTGATAGGCAAATGGCCAAAAGTGTGATTAAAGCATATGCAGGACCCCAGCGAGCTCCAGACTATGTGCATTGTGTCGGGGACCCTTATGAATGATAAGACCCATCATTTAAATGCAAAAACCACCATTAAAAGTCACTTTTAGGGGGAAAACGCAGGTTCTGTCCATTTAGTTAACAAACTGATAGGCAAATGGCCAAAAGTGTGATTAAAGCATATGCAGGACCCCAGCGAGCTCCAGACTATGTGCATTGTGTCAGGGGGCCATGTGAATGATAGCACCCATCATTTAAACGCAAAAACCACCATTAAAAGTCACTTTTAGGGGGAAAAAACAGGCTCTGTCCATTTCGTTAACAAACTGATAGGCAAATGGACAAAAGGGGGAACACGGCCCAGCCGCTGCTCCACTGCTCCAGGCTGTGTGCATTGTGTCGGGGACCCTTGTGAATGATAAGACCCATCATTTAAATGCAAAAACACCATTAAAAGTCACTTTTAGGGGGAAAACGCAGCCTCTGTCCATTTGGTTAACAAACTGATAGGCAAATGGACAAAAGTGTGATTAAAGCATATGCAGGACCCCAGCGAGCTCCAGACTATGTGCATTGTGTCGGGGACCCTTGTGAATGATAAGACCCATCATTTAAATGCAAAAACCATCATTAAAAGTCACTTTTAGGGGGAAAAAACAGGCTCTGTCCATTTCGTTAACAAACTGAGAGGCAAATGGACAAAAGTGTGATTAAAGCATATGCAGGACCCCAGCGAGCTCCAGACTGTGTGCATTGTGTTGGGACCCTTGTGAATGATAAGACCCATCATTTAAATGCAAAAACCACCATTAAAAGTCACTTTTAGGGGGAAAAAAACAGGCTCTGTCCATTTCGTTAACAAACTGATAGGCAAATGGACAAAAGGGGGAACACGGCCCAGCCGCTGCTCCACTGCTCCAGGCTGTGTGCATTGTGTCGGGGACCCTTGTGAATGATAAGACCCATCATTTAAACGCAAGGGCCACCATTAAAAGTCACTTTTAGGGGGAAAACGCAGCCTCTGTCCATTTGGTTAACAAACTGATAGGCAAATGGACAAAAGTGTGATTAAAGCATATGCAGGACCCCAGCGAGCTCCAGACTATGTGCATTGTGTCAGGGGGCCATGTGAATGATAGCACCCATCATTTAAACGCAAAAACCACCATTAAAAGTCACTTTTAGGGGGAAAACGCAGGTTCTGTCCATTTAGTTAACAAACTGATAGGCAAATGGACAAAAGTGTGATTAAAGCATATGCAGGACCCCAGCGAGCTCCAGACTATGTGCATTGTGTCGGGGACCCTTGTGAATGATAAGACCCATCATTTAAATGCAAAAACCACCATTAAAAGTCACTTTTAGGGGGAAAAAACAGGCTCTGTCCATTTCGTTAACAAACTGATAGGCAAATGGACAAAAGGGGGAACACGGCCCAGCCGCTGCTCCACTGCTCCAGGCTGTGTGCATTGTGTCGGGGACCCTTGTGAATGATAAGACCCATCATTTAAATGCAAAAACCACCATTAAAAGTCACTTTTAGGGGGAAAAAAACAGGCTCTGTCCATTTCGTTAACAAACTGATAGGCAAATGGACAAAAGTGTGATTAAAGCATATGCAGGACCCCAGCGAGCTCCAGACTATGTGCATTGTGTCAGGGGGCCATGTGAATGATAGCACCCATCATTTAAACGCAAAAACCACCATTAAAAGTCACTTTTAGGGGGAAAACGCAGGTTCTGTCCATTTAGTTAACAAACTGATAGGCAAATGGACAAAAGTGTGATTAAAGCATATGCGGGACCCCAGCGAGCTCCAGACTATGTGCATTGTGTCGGGGACCCTTGTGAATAATAAGACCCATCATTTAAATGCAAAAACCACCATTAAAAGTCACTTTTAGGGGGAAAAAACAGGCTCTGTCCATTTCGTTAACAAACTGATAGGCAAATGGACAAAAGTGTGATTAAAGCATATGCAGGACCCCAGCGAGCTCCAGACTATGTGCATTGTGTCGGGGACCTTATGAATGATAAGACCCATCATTTAAACACAAGGGCCACCATTAAAAGTCACTTTTAGGGGGAAAACGCAGGCTCTGTCCATTTCTTTAACAACTGATAGGCAAATGGACAAAAGGGGGAACACGGCCCAGCCGCTGCTCCACTGCTCCAGGCTGTGTGCATTGTGTCGGGGACCCTTGTGAATGATAAGACCCATCATTTAAACACAAGGGCCACCATTAAAAGTCACTTTTAGGGGGAAAACGCAGGCTCTGTCCATTTCTTTAACAAACTGATAGGCAAATGGACAAAAGTGTGATTAAAGCATATGCAGGACCCCAGCGAGCTCCAGACTATGTGCATTGTGTCGGGGACCCTTGTGAATGATAAGACCCATCATTTAAATGCAAAAACCACCATTAAAAGTCACTTTTAGGGGGAAAAAACAGGCTCTGTTCATTTCGTTAACAACTGATAGGCAAATGGACAAAAGGGGGAACACGGCCCAGCCGCTGCTCCACTGCTCCAGGCTGTGTGCATTGTGTCGGGGACCCTTGTGAATGATAAGACCCATCATTTAAACGCAAGGGCCACCATTAAAAGTCACTTTTAGGGGGAAAACGCAGCCTCTGTCCATTTGGTTAACAAACTGATAGGCAAATGGACAAAAGTGTGATTAAAGCATATGCAGGACCCCAGCGAGCTCCAGACTATGTGCATTGTGTCGGGGACCCTTGTGAATGATAAGACCCATCATTTAAATGCAAAAACCACCATTAAAAGTCACTTTTAGGGGGAAAACGCAGGCTCTGTCCATTTCGTTAACAAACTGATAGGCAAATGGACAAAAGTGTGATTAAAGCATATGCAGGACCCCAGCGAGCTCCAGACTATGTGCATTGTGTCGGGGACCCTTGTGAATGATAAGACCCATCATTTAAATGCAAAAACCACCATTAAAAGTCACTTTTAGGGGGAAAAAACAGGCTCTGTCCATTTCGTTAACAAACTGATAGGCAAATGGACAAAAGGGGGAACACGGCCCAGCCACTGCTCCACTGCTCCAGGCTGTGTGCATTGTGTTGGGGACCCTTGTGAATGATAAGACCCATCATTTAAAGGCAAGGGATACCATTAAAAGTCACTTTTAGGGGGAAAACGCAGCCTCTGTCCATTTGGTTAACAAACTGATAGGCAAATGGACAAAAGTGTGATTAAATCATATGCAGGACCCCAGCGAGCTCCAGACTATGTGCATTGTGTCGGGGACCCAGGTGAATGATAAGACCCATCATTTAAATGCAAAAACCACCATTAAAAGTCACTTTTAGGGGGGAAACGCAGGCTCTGTCCATTTCGTTAACAAACTGACAGGCAAATGGACAAAAGTGTGATTAAAGCATATGCAGGACCCCAGCGAGCTCCAGACTATGTGCATTGTGTCGGGGACCCTTGTGAATGATAAGACCCATCATTTAAACACAAGGGCCACCATTAAAAGTCACTTTTAGGGGGAAAACGCAGCCTCTGTCCATTTGGTTAACAAACTGATAGGCAAATGGACAAAAGTGTGATTAAAGCATATGCAGGACCCCAGCGAGCTCCAGACAATGTGCATTGTGTCGGGGAACCTTGTGAATGATAAGACCCATCATTTAAATGCAAAAACCACCATTAAAAGTCACTTTTAGGGGGAAAAATCAGGCTCTGTCCATTTCGTTAACAAACTGATAGGCAAATGGACAAAAGGGGGAACACGGCCCAGCCGCTGCTCCACTGCTCCAGGCTGTGTGCATTGTGTCGCGGACCCTTGTGAATGATAAGACCCATCATTTAAACGCAAGGGCCACCATTAAAAGTCACTTTTAGGGGGAAAACGCAGCCTCTGTCCATTTCGTTAACAAACTGAGGCAAATGGACAAAAGTGTGATTAAAGCATATGCAGGACCCCAGCGAGCTCCAGACTATGTGCATTGTGTCAGGGGGCCATGTGAATGAAAGCACCCATCATTTAAACGCAAAAACCACCATTAAAAGTCACTTTTAGGGGGAAAACGCAGGTTCTGTCCATTTAGTTAACAAACTGATAGGCAAATGGCCAAAAGTGTGATTAAAGCATATGCAGGACCCCAGCGAGCTCCAGACTATGTGCATTGTGTCGGGGACCCTTATGAATGATAAGACCCATCATTTAAATGCAAAAACCACCATTAAAAGTCACTTTTAGGGGGAAAACGCAGGTTCTGTCCATTTAGTTAACAAACTGATAGGCAAATGGCCAAAAGTGTGATTAAAGCATATGCAGGACCCCAGCGAGCTCCAGACTATGTGCATTGTGTCAGGGGGCCATGTGAATGATAGCACCCATCATTTAAACGCAAAAACCACCATTAAAAGTCACTTTTAGGGGGAAAAAACAGGCTCTGTCCATTTCGTTAACAAACTGATAGGCAAATGGACAAAAGGGGGAACACGGCCCAGCCGCTGCTCCACTGCTCCAGGCTGTGTGCATTGTGTCGGGGACCCTTGTGAATGATAAGACCCATCATTTAAATGCAAAAACACCATTAAAAGTCACTTTTAGGGGGAAAACGCAGCCTCTGTCCATTTGGTTAACAAACTGATAGGCAAATGGACAAAAGTGTGATTAAAGCATATGCAGGACCCCAGCGAGCTCCAGACTATGTGCATTGTGTCGGGGACCCTTGTGAATGATAAGACCCATCATTTAAATGCAAAAACCTTCATTAAAAGTCACTTTTAGGGGGAAAAAACAGGCTCTGTCCATTTCGTTAACAAACTGAGAGGCAAATGGACAAAAGTGTGATTAAAGCATATGCAGGACCCCAGCGAGCTCCAGACTGTGTGCATTGTGTTGGGGACCCTTGTGAATGATAAGACCCATCATTTAAATGCAAAAACCACCATTAAAAGTCACTTTTAGGGGGAAAAAACAGGCTCTGTCCATTTCGTTAACAAACTGATAGGCAAATGGACAAAAGGGGGAACACGGCCCAGCCGCTGCTCCACTGCTCCAGGCTGTGTGCATTGTGTCGGGGACCCTTGTGAATGATAAGACCCATCATTTAAACGCAAGGGCCACCATTAAAAGTCACTTTTAGGGGGAAAACGCAGCCTCTGTCCATTTGGTTAACAAACTGATAGGCAAATGGACAAAAGTGTGATTAAAGCATATGCAGGACCCCAGCGAGCTCCAGACTATGTGCATTGTGTCAGGGGGCCATGTGAATGATAGCACCCATCATTTAAACGCAAAAACCACCATTAAAAGTCACTTTTAGGGGGAAAACGCAGGTTCTGTCCATTTAGTTAACAAACTGATAGGCAAATGGACAAAAGTGTGATTAAAGCATATGCAGGACCCCAGCGAGCTCCAGACTATGTGCATTGTGTCGAGGACCCTTATGAATGATAAGACCCATCATTTAAATGCAAAAACCACCATTAAAAGTCACTTTTAGGGGGAAAAAACAGGCTCTGTCCATTTCGTTAACAAACTGATAGGCAAATGGACAAAAGGGGGAACACGGCCCAGCCGCTGCTCCACTGCTCCAGGCTGTGTGCATTGTGTCGGGGACCCTTGTGAATGATAAGACCCATCATTTAAATGCAAAAACCACCATTAAAAGTCACTTTTAGGGGGAAAACGCAGCCTCTGTCCATTTGGTTAACAAACTGATAGGCAAATGGACAAAAGTGTGATTAAAGCATATGCAGGACCCCAGCGAGCTCCAGACTATGTGCATTGTGTCGGGGACCCTTGTGAATGATAAGACCCATCATTTAAATGCAAAAACCATCATTAAAAGTCACTTTTAGGGGGAAAAAACAGGCTCTGTCCATTTCGTTAACAAACTGATAGGCAAATGGACAAAAGGGGGAACACGGCCCAGCCGCTGCTCCACTGCTCCAGGCTGTGTGCATTGTGTTGGGGACCCTTGTGAATGATAAGTCCCATCATTTAAAGGCAAGGGCCACCATTAAAAGTCACTTTTAGGGGGAAAACGCAGCCTCTGTCCATTTCGTTAACAAACTGATAGGCAAATGGACAAAAGTGTGATTAAAGCATATGCAGGACCCCAGCGAGATCCAGACTATGTGCATTGTGTCGGGGACCCTTGTGAATGATAAGACCCATCATTTAAACACAAGGGCCACCATTAAAAGTCACTTTTAGGGGGAAAACGCAGGCTCTGTCCATTTCGTTAACAAACTGATAGGCAAATGGACAAAAGTGTGATTAAAGCATATGCAGGACCCCAGCGAGCTCCAGACTATGTGCATTGTGTCGGGGACCCTTGTGAATGATAAGACCCATCATTTAAATGCAAAAACCACCATTAAAAGTCACTTTTCGGGGGAAAAAACAGGCTCTGTCCATTTCGTTAACAAACTGATAGGCAAATGGACAAAAGGGGGAACACGGCCCAGCCGCTGCTCCACTGCTCCAGGCTGTGTGCACTGTGTCGGTGACCCTTGTGAATGATAAGACCCATCATTTAAACGCAAGGGCCACCATTAAAAGTCACTTTTAGGGGGAAAACGCAGCCTCTGTCCATTTGGTTAACAAACTGATAGGCAAATGGACAAAAGTGTGATTAAAGCATATGCAGGACCCCAGCGAGCTCCAGACTATGTGCATTGTGTCGGGGACCCTTGTGAATGATAAGACCCATCATTTAAATGCAAAAACCACCATTAAAAGTCACTTTTAGGGGGAAAAAACAGGCTCTGTCCATTTCGTTAACAAACTGATAGGCAAATGGACAAAAGGGGGAACACGGCCCAGCCGCTGCTCCACTGCTCCAGGCTGTGTGCACTGTGTCGGTGACCCTTGTGAATGATAAGACCCATCATTTAAACGCAAGGGCCACCATTAAAAGTCACTTTTAGGGGGAAAACGCAGGCTCTGTCCATTTCGTTAACAAACTGATAGGCAAATGGACAAAAGTGTGATTAAAGCATATGCAGGACCCCAGCGAGCTCCAGACTATGTGCATTGTGTCGGGGACCCTTGTGAATGATAAGACCCATCATTTAAATGCAAAAACCACCATTAAAAGTCACTTTTAGGGGGAAAAAACAGGCTCTGTCCATTTCGTTAACAAACTGATAGGCAAATGGACAAAAGGGGGAACACGGCCCAGCCGCTGCTCCACTGCTCCAGGCTGTGTGCATTGTGTCGGGGACCCTTGTGAATGATAAGACCCATCATTTAAACGCAAGGGCCAACATTAAAAGTCACTTTTAGGGGGAAAACGCAGCCTCTGTCCATTTGGTTAACAAACTGATAGGCAAATGGACAAAAGTGTGATTAAAGCATATGCAGGACCCCAGCGAGCTCCAGACTATGTGCATTGTGTCAGGGGGCCATGTGAATGATAGCACCCATCATTTAAACGCAAAAACCACCATTAAAAGTCACTTTTAGGGGGAAAACGCAGGTTCTGTCCATTTAGTTAACAAACTGATAGGCAAATGGACAAAAGTGTGATTAAAGCATATGCGGGACCCCAGCGAGCTCCAGACTATGTGCATTGTGTCGGGGACCCTTGTGAATGATAAGACCCATCATTTAAATGCAAAAACCACCATTAAAAGTCACTTTTAGGGGGAAAAAACAGGCTCTGTCCATTTCGTTAACAAACTGATAGGCAAATGGACAAAAGGGGGAACACGGCCCAGCCGCTGCTCCACTGCTCCAGGCTGTGTGCATTGTGTCGGTGACCCTTGTGAATGATAAGACCCATCATTTAAACGCAAGGGCCACCATTAAAAGTCACTTTTAGGGGGAAAACGCAGCCTCTGTCCATTTGGTTAACAAACTGATAGGCAAATGGACAAAAGTGTGATTAAAGCATATGCAGGACCCCAGCGAGCTCCAGACTATGTGCATTGTGTCGGGGACCCTTGTGAATGATAAGACCCATCATTTAAATGCGAAAACCACCATTAAAAGTCACTTTTAGGGGGAAAAAACAGGCTCTGTCCATTTCGTTAACAAACTGATAGGCAAATGGACAAAAGGGGGAACACGGCCCAGCCGCTGCTCCACTGCTCCAGGCTGTGTGCATTGTGTCGGGGATCCTTGTGAATGATAAGACCCATCATTTAAATGCAAAAACCACCATTAAAAGTCACTTTTAGGTGGAAAAAACAGGTTCTGTCCATTTAGTTAACAAACTGATAGGCAAATGGACAAAAGGGGGAACACGGCCCAGCCGCTGCTCCACTGCTCCAGGCTGTGTGCATTGTGTCGGGGACCCTTGTGAATGATAAGACCCATCATTTAAACGCAAGGGCCACCATTAAAAGTCACTTTTAGGGGGAAAACGCAGCCTCTGTCCATTTGGTTAACAAACTGATAGGCAAATGGACAAAAGTGTGATTAAAGCATATGCAGGACCCCAGCGAGCTCCAGACTATGTGCATTGTGTCGGGGACCCTTGTGAATGATAAGACCCATCATTTAAACGCAAGGGCCAACATTAAAAGTCACTTTTAGGGGGAAAACGCAGGCTCTGTCCATTTCGTTAACAAACTGATAGGCAAATGGACAAAAGTGTGATTAAAGCATATGCAGGACCCCAGCGAGCTCCAGACTATGTGCATTGTGTCGGGGACCCTTGTGAATGATAAGACCCATCATTTAAATGCAAAAACCACCATTAAAAGTCACTTTTAGGGGGAAAAAACAGGCTCTGTCCATTTCGTTAACAAACTGATAGGCAAATGGACAAAAGTGTGATTAAATCATATGCAGGACCCCAGCGAGCTCCAGACTATGTGCATTGTGTCAGGGGGCTATGTGAATGATAGCACCCATCATTTAAACGCAAAAACCACCATTAAAAGTCACTTTTAGGGGGAAAACGCAGGTTCTGTCCATTTAGTTAACAAACTGATAGGCAAATAGACAAAAGTGTGATTAAAGCATTTGCGGGACCCCAGCGAGCTCCAGACTAGTTTCATTGTGTCGGGGACCCTGGAGAATGATAAAACCCATCATTTAAATGCCAAAAACCACCATTAAAAGTCACTTTTATGGGGAAAAAACAGGCTCTGTCCATTTCGTTAACAAACTGATAGGCAAATGGACAAAAGGGGGAACACGGCCCAGCCGCTGCTCCACTGCTCCAGGCTGTGTGCATTGTGTCGGGGACCCTTGTGAATGATAAGACCCATCATTTAAACGCAAGGGCCACCATTAAAAGTCACTTTTAGGGGGAAAACGGAGCCTCTGTCCATTTGGTTAACAAACTGATAGGCAAATGGACAAAAGTGTGATTAAAGCATATGCAGGACCCCAGCGAGCTCCAGACTATGTGCATTGTGTCGGGGACCCTTGTGAATGATAAGACCCATCATTTAAATGCAAAAACCACCATTAAAAGTCACTTTTAGGGGGAAAAAACAGGCTCTGTCCATTTCGTTAACAAACTGATAGGCAAATGGACAAAAGTGTGATTAAAGCATATGCAGGACCCCAGCGAGCTCCAGACTATGTGCATTGTGTCAGGGGGCTATGTGAATGATAGCACCCATCATTTAAACGCAAAAACCACCATTAAAAGTCACTTTTAGGGGGAAAACGCAGGTTCTGTCCATTTAGTTAACAAACTGATAGGCAAATGGACAAAAGTGTGATTAAAGCATATGCAGGACCCCAGCGAGCTCCAGACTATCTGCATTGTGTCGGGGACCCTTGTGAATGATAAGACCCATCATTTAAATGCAAAAACCACCATTAAAAGTCACTTTTAGGGGGAAAAAACAGGCTCTGTCCATTTCGTTTACAAACTGATAGGCAAATGGACAAAAGGGGGAACACGGCCCAGCCGCTGCTCCACTGCTCCAGGCTGTGTGCATTGTGTCGGGGACCCTTGTGAATGATAAGACCCATCATTTAAACACAAGGGCCACCATTAAAAGTCACTTTTAGGGGGAAAACGCAGGCTCTGTCCATTTCGTTAACAAACTGATAGGCAAATGGACAAAAGTGTGATTAAAGCATATGCAGGACCCCAGCGAGCTCCAGACTATGTGCATTGTGTCGGGGACCCTTGTGAATGATAAGACCCATCATTTAAATGCAAAAACCACCATTAAAAGTCACTTTTAGGGGGAAAAAACAGGCTCTGTCCATTTCGTTAACAAACTAATAGGCAAATGGACAAAAGGGGGAACACGGCCCAGCCGCTGCTCCACTGCTCCAGGCTGTGTGCATTGTGTCGGGGACCCTTGTGAATGATAAGACCCATCATTTAAACGCAAGGGCCACCATTAAAAGTCACTTTTAGGGGGAAAACGCAGCCTCTGTCCATTTCGTTAACAAACTGATAGGCAAATGGACAAAAGTGTGATTAAAGCATATGCAGGACCCCAATGAGCTCCAGACTATGTGCATTGTGTCGGGGACCCTTGTGAATGATAATACCCATCATTTAAACGCAAGGGCCACCATTAAAAGTCACTTTTAGGGGGAAAACGCCAGCTCTGTTCATTTCGTTAACAAACTGATAGGCAAATGGACAAAAGTGTGATTAAAGCATATGCGGGACCCCTGCGAGCTCCAGACTATGTGCATTGTGTCGGGGACCCTCCACAATGATAAGACCCATCATTTAAATGCAAAAACCCCCATTAAAAGTCACTTTTAGGGGGAAAAAACAGCCTCTGTCCACTTCGTTAACAAACTGATAGGAGAATGGACAAAAGTGTGATTAAAGCATATGCGGGAACCCCGCGAGCTCCAGACTATGTGCATTGTGTCGGGGACCCTCCACAATGATAAGACCCATCATTTAAATGCAAAAACCACCGTTAAAAGTCACTTTTAGGGGGGAAAAACAGCCTCTGTCCACTTCGTTAACAAACTGATAGGCAAATGGACAAAAGTGTGATTAAAGCATATGCGGGACCCCAGCGAGCTCCAGACTATGTGCATTGTGTCGGGGACCCTTGTGAATGATAAGACCCATCATTTAAACGCAAGGGCCACCATTAAAAGTCACTTTTAGGGGGAAAACGCAGCCTCTGTCTATTTCGTGAACAAACTGATAGGCAAATGGACGAAAGGGGGAACACGGCCCAGCCGCTGCTCCACTGCTCCAGGCTGTGTGCATTGTGTCAGGGGGCCTTGTGAATGATAACACCCATCATTTAAATGCAAAAGCCACCATCAAAAATCACTTTTAGGGGGAAAACAGTGGTTCCGTCCATTTCGTTACCAAACTGATAGGCAAATGGACAAAAGTGTGATTAAAGCATATGCAGGACCCCAGCGAGCTCCAGACTATGTGCATTGTGTCAAGGGGCCATGTGAATGATAGCACGCATCATTTAAACGCAAAAAACACCATTAAAAGTCACTTTTAGGGGGAAAACGCCGGCTCTGTCCATTTCGTTAACAAACTGATAGGCAAATGGACAAAAGTGTGATTAAAGCATATGCAGGACCCCTGTGAGCTCCAGACTATGTGCATTGTGTCGGAGACACTTGTGAATGATAAGACCCATCATTTAAACGCAAGGGCCACCATTAAAAGTCACTTTTAGGGGGAAAACGCAGGCTCTGTCCATTTCGTTAACAAACTGATAGGCAAATGGACAAAAGTGTGATTAAAGCATATGCAGGACCCCAGCGACCTCCAGACTATGTGCATTGTGTCGGGGACCCTTGTGAATGATAACACCCATCATTTAAATGCAAAAACCACCATTAAAAGTCACTTTTAGGGGGAAAACGCCGGCTCTGTCCATTTCGTTAACAAACTGATAGGCAAATGGACAAAAGTGGGAAAACGGCCGAGCCGCTGCTCCACTGCTCCAGGCTGTGTGTGCATTGTGTTAAGGGACTCTGTGAATGATAACACCCATCATTTAAACGCAAAAACCACCATTAAAAGTCACTTTTAGGGGGAAAACGCAGCCTCTGTCCATTTCGTTACCAAACTGATAGGCAAATGGACAAAAGATTGATTAAAGCATATGCAGGACCCCAGCGAGCTCCAGACTATGTGCATTGTGTCAAGGGGCCATGTGAATGATAGCACCCATCATTTAAACGCAAAAAACACCATTAAAAGTCACTTTTAGGGGGAAAACGCCGGCTATGTCCATTTCGTTAACAAACTGATAGGCAAATGGACAAAAGTGTGATTAAAGCATATGCAGGACCCCAATGAGCTCCAGACTATGTGCATTGTGTCGGGGACCCTTGTGAATGATAAGACCCATCATTTAAACGCAAGGGCCACCATTAAAAGTCACTTTTAGGGGGAAAACGCCAGCTCTGTTCATTTCGTTAACAAACTGATAGGCAAATGGACAAAAGTGTGATTAAAGCATATGCGGGACCCCTGCGAGCTCCAGACTATGTGCATTGTGTCGGGGACCCTCCACAATGATAAGACCCATCATTTAAATGCAAAAAACCCCATTAAAAGTCATTTTTAGGGGGAAAAAACAGCCTCTGTCCACTTCGTTAACAAACTGATAGGCAAATGGACAAAAGTGTGATTAAAGCATATGCGGGACCCCCGCGAGCTCCAGACTATGTGCATTGTGTCTGGGACCCTCCACAATAATAAGACCCATCATTTAAATGCAAAAAACACCGTTAAAAGTCACTTTTAGGGGCAAAAAACAGCCTCTGTCCACTTCGTTAAAAAACTGATAGGAGAATGGACAAAAGTGTGATTAAAGCATATGCGGGACCCCCGCGAGCTCGAGACTATGTGCATTGTGTCGGGGACCCTCCACAATGATAAGACCCATCATTTAAATGCAAAAACCACCGTTAAAAGTCACTTTTAGGGGCAAAAAACAGCCTCTGTCCACTTCGTTAACAAACTGATAGGCAAATGGACAAAAGTGTGATTAAAGCATATGCAGGACCCCAGCGAGCTCCAGACTATGTGCATTGTTTCGGGGACCCTTGTGAATGATAACACCCATCTTTTAAACGCAAAAACCACCATTAAAAGTCACTTTTAGGGGGAAAACGCCGGCTCTGTCCATTTCATTAACAAACTGATAGGCAAATGGACAAAAGTCGGAAAACGGAGGAGCCGCTGCTCCACTGCTCCAGGCTGTGTGCATTGTGTCGAGGACCCTTGTGAATGATAAGACCCATCATTTAAACGCAAGGGCCACCATTAAAAGTCACTTTTAGTGGGAAAACGCCGGCTCTGTCCATTTCGTTAACAAACTGATAGGCAAATGGACAAAAGTGTGATTAAAGCATATGCAGGACCCCAGTGAGCTCCAGACTATGTGCATTGTGTCGGGGACCCCCGTGAATGATAAGACCCATCATTTAAATGCAAAAACCCCCATTAAAAGTCACTTTTAGGGGCGAAAAACAGCCTCTGTCCACTTCGTTAACAAACTGATAGGCAAATGGACAAAAGTGTGATTAAAG
>NW_027640063.1:75000-95000 GCF_949606895.1 Notothenia rossii
GCATGTAGCTGTATTTAAAAAAAGCTTACAGCACCGGGTATTCCCAGGCGGTCTCCCATCCAAGTACTGACCCGGCCCGACCCTGCTTAGCTTCCGAGATCGGACGAGATCGGGCGTGATTTTTTTTTTTTTTTTTTTATTATCAAAACGTTTTCACACACATTAAACAAACACTCACATTGCATAACCAATCCCCCAACAACAAGAGGACCCCAATGCATTTAATACAAAGTATACATCACATTCCTATCTTGTCTTTCACTTCCCCGACATTCCTGATACACCATTCTTTTACATTTATTCCCCTTTCACAGGTCATCATTCCTTATTTTTCAAAATTATACTTAAGCTTTCCATCATTCACTTCTATCAGTGTACATCCATCAACATGTTCTTTCATGAACATCTCATTATCTTTGTACACATATAACATTCCAACATCCCTCTTTATATTCCTCTTCATAATTCCCCACACTCCATCAACTCTCCCCTCATAGTGTGCTACATTCCTTCTTATTTTCACCGCATGTCTTGCCTGGCTTAAACATAGATTTAACATATCCACATTGCACCCATCCCTTTTCCCACTTAACCCAAACAACCACAATTCTTTCCACTCCAGACATTTTAACACCCCTTCATCCCAGCACCTGCATATCAATTCTTTTATTTTCCCAAAGAACCCCCTTAATTCCCCACACTCAAAAAACTCATGCATACAATTCTCCACTCCCACCTTACACACATCACATTCTCTCTTAACCTCTTTGTCAAACATGCTTATTATTAAATTGTTGAACACCCTATTGTGCCTTAAACAGAAATCAAAGTGCTCGCACTCCACACTATTCCCTTTCACTCTCAGATTCACCCACATCTTTTTCACATCCATGACACCCATCAACTTTTCCCATACCTTTTCTGATGCTGGTCTCCTTGCATCCCCCTTCCCTAGGATTTTGTATATCCTTTTCGTGCTAAGGTCTCCCAGCTTCACCCCTTCACCCACATATAGCGCTACCTCACTTTCGCCCCCTCCCACCTTCTTGCTCTCCACCATCCTCCTCCATTCCATCGGCATCCCCTCTTTGATGCTCTCCATCATGCCTTCTGCTGTCCATCTCCCCATTAACAGATCCTTTTCCCTTGTCCCATCAACAATAACTTGAGCCCTCATAAACCCCGGAACATACTCATAGACTAGGTCTCTTATTACCCTAAATCCAGCCCTCCACATTGGTAAATTAAATATTACTTCCCCCTCTTTCATTATCCTATGGTTTTGGAATATGGGTTGTTTCCATACCTGCTGCGCATTCTCACATTCATACTTCACATTTCCCAAGAACTCTCCCCACGCATTCATCACCTCCCTTTGAAAATCATTCATTCCATTCATCCACCCTTTCTTAAAGCGCATAAATATCCCACTGTCCCCACACCCCCCTCCTTTATTTATACTGTCTCTCAAAAATTCTTTCCACACATGCTTATTTCCCTTATTTAGATATTTTATCATCGTTTTAACCCTCATTGCTTTCATCTTCCTTTCCACATTTATTAGTTTTAGCCCCCCATCTTTATAGTCATTCTCTAGAACCTCCCTAGCTATCCTCACTTCCTTCCCCTCCCACATGAACTCACTCACTATTTTATTTACCTCTTTTATTACTCTGTCTGGCACCTCCATTACACTCATTACATAAACTAGCTTGCTCATGATGAGACCATTTACTACCATAACTTTCCCCCTCAGTTTTAATTTCCTCAGTTTCCAGAAGCTTAGGGTCTTTTTTACACTACCCACCACTCCCTCAAATTGCACATCCCTCCCCTCTCTGTCCTTCAAACCCACATTAATACCCAGTACCCTAATATATTCCTTATTCTCTTTTAAACCTAACTCCTCTCTCCCTACATCACCCTTTCCCAGCACCATGTACTCTGACTTTTCAACATTAATTTTAGCCCCTGAAGCTCTTCCATATATCTCCACACTCTCTAAGACCCCTCTTACACTTTCCATGTCTCTTACGGTGATTGTAGTATCATCCGCATATTGGAATACTACACTTATCCCTCCCCCCGGCACCATCACCCCCTTTACCCTCTCATTCTGTTGTAGCAGAGCCGCAAGGGGCTCCGCTGATAATGCATAGAGCATCGCCGATAGAGGGCATCCCTGCCGGACGGATCTCCCTAACTTAAATACATTTGTGATGATCCCATTAACCTTAACGCAACTCATGGCTTTCCTATATATTCTCCTTATCCACCCAACAAACCCCCTGCCAAACCCTGCTTTTACCAAAACCCTGAATAAATAAACGTGATTAACCCTATCGAACGCCTTGTTCAGATCTAAGCTTACCAACACCCCTCCTTCTCCACCCTTCATATGATTTACCGTGTCCCTAATACTACAAACTGTGTCACATATATCCCTTCCAGGAATACTATATGCCTGGGTGCTCCCCACCACTGCACCAATAACCCTCTTCATTCTATTGAATAACACCCGTGCTATAATCTTATAATCCCCATTCAACATACTTAACGGCCTATAGTTCCCTAACTTATCCCTGCTACCCTTTTTGTACAATATGCTAATCACCCCTGTTGATAATCCGTCCGGCAGTTCATCCTTCTCTTCGAAGCTCTTAAACAACTCCTTCAACATTGGGACTAGCACAGCCTTAAATTCCATGTAGAACTCTGCAGTTAGGCCATCTAGTCCCGGGCTTTTATTTTTGCCCATGCCATCTATTGCTGCCTCTATTTCCTCTTTTCCTATCTCCCCCTCGCACAACTCTCTTCCTTCTTCTGTCAACACCGCCCTCATGCTCCCCAGAGTCTTTTCCAGGCTCTCCTTTTCATTAACTTCCTCCTGGAAGAGCTCTCTATAAAACTCTTCCACCCTCTTAACTATCCCTACTAAGTCTTTAATAATCTCACCCCCCTTACCCTATTTAGGCGCAATGGATGTCCACTTGCGGGAGACGACAGACAGTGGTGCGGTTAGCCAAAGTGACAATGGATGTCCACTTGCGGGAGACGACAGACAGTGGTGCGGTTAGCCAAAGTGACAGACCTAATGTTAGACCAATTTACAGGCAATGGACGTCCACTCTCGGGAGAGAGACCTCCAGCATGTGTCCCTGACATGGAGACTCTGTTTATTTCACTCATCCAGGACAGAGACCGGGGAAATCTCCTCTCTGTGGCCCCTCCAAGACCCCCAAAGGACGGACCACAGACCTCCAGCATGTGTCCCTGACATGGGCACCTCCATAACCTTGCACACCGTGAGTCCCCGGACTCCCGGACTTAAGCACTCCCCCACGGACTAAACCCAGATGTTCACACCCTACAGAACTCCATGCCCCTGGTTAACCTAAAGGGGGTGGATTTTGCGGTGCTTTACCGTCGGCACATCGGTATCCATATTCGGCCTTATTCACGGCACCACCACCCCTTCTGTGGAGGATATTCTCATGCTCCTGGTAACCCTTTAAATAGTCTGATACTGTCAGGGCTCATCACCGCACTTTACAAGCCATAAATAATGTTTAAATGGTCGGGGAAAGTGTTTTTAAACGTCTGGAAGAGAGTTGTAGCCTGTCATTTTGCAGGATATCATTTAACATGTAACCTCTCCTGGAAATGCACAGAATATGTCCATTTCCAGGAGAGGTTCCATGTTAAATGATATCCTGCAAAATGACAGGCTATAAGCCAGGAAAAAGTGTTTGAAAGGCGGGGAAAAGTTGTTTAAAATAGTCGGAAAAGTGTTTTTAAACGTCTGGAAGAGAGTTGTTGCCTGTCATTTTGCAGGATATAATTTAACATGGAACCTCTCCTGGAAATGCGCAGAGTATGTCCATTTCCAGGAGAGGTTCCATGTTAAATTATATCCTGCAAAATGACAGGCTATAAGCCAGGAAAAAGTGTTTGAAAGGCGGGGAAAAGTTGTTTAAAATAGTCGGAAAAGTGTTTTTAAACGTCTGGAAGAGAGTTGTTGCCTGTCATTTTGCAGGATATCATTTAACATGGAACCTCTCCTGGAAATGCGCAGAGTATGTCCATTTCCAGGAGAGGTTCCATGTTAAATTATATCCTGCTAAATGACAGGCTATAAGCCAGGAACAAGTGTTTGAAAGGCGGGGAAAAGTTGTTTAAAATAGTCGGAAAAGTGTTTTTAAACGTCTGGAAGAGAGTTGTTGCCTGTCATTTTGCAGGATATAATTTAACATGGAACCTCTCCTGGAAATGCGCAGAGTATGTCCATTTCCAGGAGAGGTTCCATGTTAAATTATATCCTGCAAAATGACAGGCTATAAGCCAGGAAAAAGTGTTTGAAAGGCGGGGAAAAGTTGTTTAAAATACTCTGATACCTCCAGGGCGCATCACCGCATTTTACAAGCCAGGGAAGGTGTCGGAATCCTGGGTAAACATTGTTTAAATAGTCTGACACCTGGCACTGTATTTGCCCCTGGGAGAGGTTCCATGTTAAATTATATCCTGCAAAATGACAGGCTATAAGCCAGGAAAAAGTGTTTGAAAGGCGGGGAAAAGTTGTTTAAAATACTCTGATACCTCCAGGGCGCATCACCGCATTTTACAAGCCAGGGAAGGTGTCGGAATCCTGGGTAAACATTGTTTAAATAGTCTGACACCTGGCACTGTATTTGCCCCTGGGAGAGGTTCCATGTTAAATTATATCCTGCAAAATGACAGGCTATAAGCCAGGAAAAAGTGTTTGAAAGGCGGGGAAAAGTTGTTTAAAATACTCTGATACCTCCAGGGCGCATCACCGCATTTTACAAGCCAGGGAAGGTGTCGGAATCCTGGGTAAACATTGTTTAAATAGTCTGACACCTGGCACTGTATTTGCCCCTGGGAGAGGTTCCATGTTAAATTATATCCTGCAAAATGACAGGCTATAAGCCAGGAAAAAGTGTTTGAAAGGCGGGGAAAAGTTGTTTAAAATACTCTGATACCTCCAGGGCGCATCACCGCATTTTACAAGCCAGGAAAGGTGTCGGAATCCTGGGTAAACATTGTTTAAATAGTCTGACACCTGGCACTGTATTTGCCCCTGGGAGAGGTTCCATGTTAAATTATATCCTGCAAAATGACAGGCTATAAGCCAGGAAAAAGTGTTTGAAAGGCGGGGAAAAGTTGTTTAAAATACTCTGATACCTCCAGGGCGCATCACCGCATTTTACAAGCCAGGGAAGGTGTCGGAATCCTGGGTAAACATTGTTTAAATAGTCTGACACCTGGCACTGTATTTGCCCCTGGGAGAGGTTCCATGTTAAATTATATCCTGCAAAATGACAGGCTATAAGCCAGGAAAAAGTGTTTGAAAGGCGGGGAAAAGTTGTTTAAAATACTCTGATACCTCCAGGGCGCATCACCGCATTTTACAAGCCAGGGAAGGTGTCGGAATCCTGGGTAAACATTGTTTAAATAGTCTGACACCTGGCACTGTATTTGCCCCTGGGAAACTTCAAGGTTATATTCATGTTTTATTATTTATTTAATAATCACATGATTTTTACAAAAACAGTATACACAGTATACATATATACAATAATAATAATAATAATAATATAACAATATACATAATAAAAACATGAAAAGTGGTGAAAATGAGAAAATGTATCCGAAAATAGTGCCTCCTAATGCGGGCATGTGGACAGTAGCCACAGACTCACAGGCACACACACACATGCAGAGATCCAGGGGGCGGAGCACATGGCTTTTTTTACCCAGAAATAAGTCTATGAGAGGCGGGGAGACTCAGAGGACAGGCTGCGTCACCTCACTTTGTAACCCAGGAAAAGAGCAGGAATTCTGGCTGCGTGAGTGTTAAAAGTGCATTCATCTGTGTTAATCCGACAGCCGCAGAGGTGCTGACGCAAAGCAGGCGGAACAAATTGATTATTTGAACCAGGAATAAATGTTTGCAAGGCGGGGAAAGTGTTCCTGCAGCCCCTCCATAACGGTAATAATGATTAGAAATGATTTCCAGGGCAGAAAGCGTTTTTTAAATGTGGAAAAAAATATGTTAAACTGTTTAAAAAGCACAAAGTGATTTGAGTGCAGTTCTCATGTGTCCCCACAGGAGGGCGCGTCGTCCCAGGGAGCACAGTACATGGTGACAAGGTACGATTTATACCCTAAAATAGCATGCTAAGTGTGGGTGGATTAGTTTCAAAGCATGCACACTCTGCTCGTGTCAGACTTCCATCAAATAGACCGGGGAAAACACCTCTCATTAGCCCCTCAAAGACCACCAAAGGACGGACTAAGCAGCTCCAGCACGGCTCCCTCACATGGAGCTCAGGTTATTTCATACCTCCAGGAGAGGGACCGGGAAAACCACCTCTCTGTAGCCCCTGACAGAGCCCCAAAGGACGGACTAAGGACCTCCGGCAACAGTGGCACTTCCATAACCTCGTGCACCGTGAGACCCCGGGCCCCCGGACTTAAGCACTCCCCCACGGACTAAACCCAGATGTTCACACCCTGCAGAATCTCATGCCCCTGGTCACCTTTAAGGGGGGGTGGATTTTGCGGTGCTTTACCGTCCGAACACAAGCATCAATATTCGTCCTCCTTCACAGCAGCAGCAGCAGCAGCAGCAGCAGCAGCAGCAGCAGCAGCAGCAGCAGCAGCAGCAGCAGCAGCAGCACCTGCCCTGCTGCACTTCCATAACCTCGTGCACCGTGAGACCCCGGGCCCCCGGACTTAAGCACTCCCCCACGGACTAAACCCAGATGTTCACACCCTGCAGAATCTCATGCCCCTGGTCACCTTTAAGGGGGGGTGGATTTTGCGGTGCTTTACCGTCCGAACACAAGCATCAATATTCGTCCTCCTTCACAGCAGCAGCAGCAGCAGCAGCAGCAGCAGCAGCACCTGCCCTGCTGGAGGTTCACACTTTAACTTATTTGTATTCGTTTTTTTTTGTTCCCCTCCTCTGCCTTACACATCCTCCCACGCTCGAGCACTCCTCACTCGGACTAAACCCCTCCATGCACACCGCCAGAACCAGAACCTCACGCCCCTGGTGACCTTAAAGGTGTTTGTCTTTGTTTGTTTTTGTACTCCACATAGACAGGCAGGTGTTCAGCACCACGGACAGAGCGGGCCCGCTGCTGCTGCTGCTGGAAGGTGGAACACTTTGAGTCTTTTTATTTTCTCTTTTCTCCCTGCTCCTGCACACACCTTTTGTTACCCTCCTCTGCCTTACACATCCTCCCACGCTCGAGCACTCCTCACTCGGACTAAACCCAGATGTTCACACCCTACAGAACTTCATGCCCCTGGTTACCCTAAAGGGGTTGATTTTGCGGTGCTTTACCGTCCGCACATCGGCATACATATTCGGCCTTATTCATGACACTACCACCCCTTCTTTGGAGGATATTGCAGGATATAATTTAACATGGAACCTCTCCTGGAAATGCACAGAGTATGTCCATTTCCAGGAGAGGTTACATGTTAAATTATATCCTGCAAAATGACAGGCACTGTATTTGCCCCTGGGAACCTTCAAGGTTATACTAATGTTTTTTTTTTTATTTTTTATTTAATTATCACACCACTTTTACAAAAACAGTATACAAAATAAACATAATAACAACATGATTAACAGGGGCCTTGGGGCCATATTAGCCGTCTAACTTGTACAGTGCACCGGGGAAAAAAGGTTGAGTCCACGGCCCCTTTCCCCTCATCAGGAGTACCAATCGGTCCTGAAGAAGAGGTATCGCTGCTCTCCGCCCCTGAATCCTCTTCGGAGGTAGCTGACGGTGGTAGACCTCCTTCTGATGATGATGCTGCTGCAGCTGCTGCCGCCGCCCTGAACATGGAGCGGATCTTCAATGCCTCCTTTATTCCAGGCGTATTCGCGTAGAACCGGTCTGCAGTGCTTACGTCGTGGCACATAAACCTAGCCAGAATCGACCTGCTTTCTGGATCTTGGTGATGCTTGATATTGTCAGCCAGGGCAGTGCGCAAGATGGTGAAGGTGACGGCTGTTTCTAGCCCAGCATCAGCCCAAGCCCTCTTCAAGTGAGCGTTCAGGTTCTTGGAAGCCTGCTTCCCCGATGTGAAAAGGAAGAATTCATTCTGAGGACCCGACAAGCCCTCTTTTATCCCCATCCACCGCATGACCCAGCTAAACTCCTTTATTGTAAGCACCAGCTGTGCTTCACCAAATGTCTTGGCAGTCTTGTGATCCTGCACGTGGATGATGTAGCCCTCAGCAGTGCCCCTTCTGTCCGCCTCAAAGACCTCCGTGTTGGTCATGTTTGCATACACACCCGGACGGTGGCCATACAGGAGGCTCCAATGGAGGGTTAGATAGCCATATAGCAGGTACTGGGTGATTGTGGTCGGATTGCTAGCCATCAGGTCAAGGAGATCAGGGATGCGCTTCTCAGCGGCCGCCATGGCGGCGAGAAGCTCCGCCTGGCTCGGCAGACGATCCAGCTTGTCCCTCTTCACCTTAAACTGGTGGAGAGTGACAGACTTTTTCAAATCGTTAATGTTGGCTTTCACCTCTCTGATGATGTGGGTCATATCAGACTGGGTGAGCCTGCACCCCCGGAGCTTTGATGCAGACAAGTACCTCAGGAAATGGTTCACAGTCTTCAGGAACAACAGCGATGTTGTGACTGTCCGGCCCGACTCTGAAATATACTTGCTCCAGCCACGGACCCTCTTTGTGTCTTTTAGAAACAGCCAGTCTGACAGCCGGTCAAAACCATGGGCCATGAATACTATGAAGTTCTTTATCCGGCTGACATTGGACATACAATTCTCTTTCCGTTTTACTGTCGGTGCAAGACCCTCACAATGACCTCTGTATGTCTGAATGTACGTCTCCATGCTTTTAGGCAACGTGATTTCACGCATGGTATTCCGCAATCCCTTCCCAGTGCACCATTGATTTTGGGAAGAGGGCCAGTCCTTAGCCAGATTAGCTTTCAGCTTATTGGAGACAGACGCACGGGTCTTCTGGCATACAGGGGTCTCACTACAGGAGGCTTCTACGGACCGCATGACAGTCTGCATCGGGGTCTTGCTTCCGGAGGCTTCTGGGGACCGCATCACAGACTTGAGAGGGATCTCACTCGCAGAGGCTTCTATGGACCGCATGACAGTCTTCACTGGGGTCTCACTACCGGAGGCTTCTGGGGACCACATGACAGTCTTCACTGGGGTCTTGCTTCCGGAGGCTTCTGGGGACCGCATCACAGACTTGAGAGGGGTCTCTCTACCGGAGGCTTTGTTGGACCGCATGACAGTCTTCACCGGGGTCTTGCTTCCGGAGGCTTCTGGGGACCGCATGACAGTGTTCACCGGGGTCTCACTACCGGAGGCTTTGTCGGACCGCATGACAGTCTTCACCGGGGTCTTGCTTCCGGAGGCTTCTGGGGACCGCATCACAGACTTGAGGGGGGTCTCACTCGCAGAGGCTTCTATGGACCGCATGACAGTCTTCACCGGGGTCTTGAGAGGGGTATTGCTGCCGGAGGCTACTGAGTTCATGTCGGGGGTACTTGGGATTGCTACGCCCTTAAATCGTATACATTCTTCGTCTTCCTCAAGCAGAGCAGCAGTGGCATTCTGCTTCCTGGGTTTTAGACCCTGTTTTAGCCTGGAGCGCAGGGTCTTCACCTCATCAATGAGGGCATCCTTCTGAGCCCTCAATGCCACATTGTCCAGCCTCACCTGCATGCAGTCCTCTTCGTCACACTCGGTATGTGGGGAGAAGGGTGGAGGGTGCACCGGGTATTCCTCCTCATTGTCTATATCCAATGATGTAGCCATTCCAATGATGGGATTAGTCTCTCGGAGGTCATGGAGCAACTGCAGGGCCACACTATGCTTCAGCCTTGCCATGACCTGATGTGCCTCATCTCGGGAGAACTCAGGGTGGTCACGAGTTACATGACGGTGTAGTTTCCTCCCAGCATACGAACACCCTGTGATGGGACAGGGTTTGGTCCGAACATTTATTCTACCACTGGCCATTTTAAGAATGATGCCTCTTTCATCCAGGTTCCGCACTGCATGTTTGTGCTTAAGGTGCTTATTCAAAGCCAGATAGCGGAGGCTGCACACCGGGCATTCGGTCAACATCCTTCCAAAAACACACACAATGAATTATATTTAAATGGTTTTCTGTTTCTCCGTTTATATGCGTTAGCCAACTGCTGATTGCAACCATGGGTCCGATGCTTCAATGCAGGGAACACGGACCAAGGGGAGGACTTGGGTTACCACCTGGTTAAAATGGTCCCACCTCCGCACCAACGCGACTGGCGATGGGTCCGATACATTGATTGTTTTTTGTTTCATGGTTCTGCCACGAACTCACAAGACAGTTTTGGGTACAAAACGTGGGGGTAACAGTACCTCCGGGCGCTCCGTCCCGCTCCGGCTTTCGCCGCAGCGGGGGGAGGAGGCATTGAACCCCTCGCACCTGCCCCCGGAGGAGGCAGGGGAGTCAGGTACCCGGAGGCGCACGGTGGACGGCCAGGGCGAGACCGCCACACCGCACTGGAGTCAGAGTTCCGAGTTTTTCGAGCCAGGTCCCGGTGAAACGCAGTACGGAGCACCCGGCAGGAACCTCCAGCAGACCCCCCCGCGCGGTTCCCTCGTCCCTCGGAAGAGGCGGAGAGGTGGGTGTTTTTCATCTGCTGGCGGACTGCCGGGGAGAACGTGCTGCTCGGGAGCCAGGCTCAGAGTTAGTGGAAGTGAGAGCCCGTGCACCTGCCTTTTACAGCAGGCACGCGCTGGTATCGGGGTGGGGAGAGAAGGTAGATGCAGAGGCTGCAGAAACAGCCAGAGCCTTTCCCCTCTAACACACCCCTCATTTGGTTCATGAGCACTGGGCAGAGTCCCCTGTCAACTCTCCTTATATTCCTCCGGAGACCAGTTGGGAAATGGCAGCATCCCACTTCACCTGGTAGACCAATATCGTTAAATGAGCTCAGTAATGTACTGCACAACATCACATGGGTAAAATGAGCTATATCATGCACTGCAAAATCACATTTGGTTTATTTCCAAAAAGCCTGGAAAAAACACATATCCATCATGTCCTGTAAAATATCATTCTTTGTTTATGTCCGCTCCAGGATTACCCGTAGTTTGGATGAACCGACCGCCAAGCACCGGAAGCTGGACCCGGGGAGGAGGCCCTCCGATGGCGGGTCAAAGTTGATGATACCGCAGCTGGCTGGACACTAGCCGTAGAAGAACACCTGGGCGGGACCAGGCATGTCCCTCTTTGCAGACAAGCATATGTGCTCCCAGGAGCAGAGTCAATCACACAGTTTGGAGGAACCGACCGCCTAGCACCGGAAGCTGGACCCGGGGAGGAGGCCCTCCGATGGCGGGTCAAAGTTGATGATACCGCAGCTGGCTGGACACTAGCCGTAGAAGAACACCTGGGCGGGACCAGGCATGTCCCTCTTTGCAGACAAGCATATGTGCTCCCAGGAGCAGAGTCAAACCCGCAGTTTGGAAGAACCGACCGCCAGAGCACCGGCACGAAGCCGGGCCGGCGGAGGCCTTCCGATGGCGGGTCACGTTTGCCATTCGATCAATGTCTTTGCAGACAAGCATATATGTGGTTGTTACGCAGGATCAAATAGGTAGTTTGATGAAGTAGGGTCCTGTGCCCGGAGCAAGGCCAATTGCTGAATGCCGCAGCCGACTAAGGCCGCTATGCCACAGTGGAGGATGAGAGAAACAGGTGTTTGTTTTGCATTCCGCGGCAAAGAGGGGAGGTGGAACTTCCACCCCGCTACGGAACCTGTGGTGGGACCCCTGAGTCAGACGGTTCGTCTTGGAAACGCTTCATATCGGTCGGCCTGGGAGGTAAGAGACACGCAGGGTAACGGACACGCAGGGTTACCCCCACGCAGCCCACGCAACACGGAGGAGGCAGGGGAGTCTGGTACCCGGAGGCGCATGGCCGCAACACCGCACTGGAGTCAGGGTTTCGAGTTTTTCGAGCCAGGTCCCAGTGAACGCAAGACTCCAGCAGGAGCCTCCAGCAGACCCCCCCGACGTTTCCCCCGTCCCTCCCGGCCATCAGAGTCGAACCCGCAGTTCGGAGGAACCGACCGCCAGAGCACCGGCACGAGGCCGGGCCGGCGGAGGCCCTCCGATGGCGGGTCACGTTTGCCATTCGATCAATGTCTTTGCAGACAAGCATATATGTGGTTGTTACGCAGGATCAAATAGGTAGTTTGATGAAGTAGGGTCCTGTGCCCGGAGCCTCCAGCAGACCCCCCCGACGTTTCCCTCGTCCCTCCCGGCCATCAGAGTCGAACCCGCAGTTCGGAGGAACCGACCGCCAGAGCACCGGCACGAGGCCGGGCCGGCGGAGGCCCTCCGATGGCGGGTCACGTTTGCCATTCGATCAATGTCTTTGCAGACAAGCATATATGTGGTTGTTACGCAGGATCAAATAGGTAGTTTGATGAAGTAGGGTCCTGTGCCCGGAGCAAGGCCAATTGCTGAATGCCACAGCCGACTAAGGCCGCTATGCCACAGTGGAGGATGAGAGAAACAGGTGTTTGTTTTGCATTCCGCGGCAAAGAGGGGAGGTGGAACTTCCACCCCGCTACGGAACCTGTGGTGGGACCCCTGAGTCAGACGGTTCGTCTTGGAAACGCTTCATATCGGTCGGCCTGGGAGGTAAGAGACACGCAGGGTAACGGACACGCAGGGTTACCCCCACGCAGCCCACGCAACACGGAGGAGGCAGGGGAGTCTGGTACCCGGAGGCGCATGGCCGCAACACCGCACTGGAGTCAGGGTTTCGAGTTTTTCGAGCCAGGTCCCAGTGAACGCAAGACTCCAGCAGGAGCCTCCAGCAGACCCCCCCGACGTTTCCCTCGTCCCTCCCGGCCATCAGAGTCGAACCCGCAGTTCGGAGGAACCGACCGCCAGAGCACCGGCACGAGGCCGGGCCGGCGGAGGCCCTCCGATGGCGGGTCGCGTTTGCCATTCGATCAGTGAGAAATCAGAAGAGGAAGGGGGAAGAAAAAAGACTAACTTGTCTTTTTGGAGAACCATCAAAAATGGGTGAAAATGAAAAAATGTATCCGAGAATAGTGCCCCATAAGGCGGGTAAAGTCCCCTGTCAACTCCCCTCACCTTCCTCCACACTCTGAAAAAGTCAGAGTTATTTTTTGGAGAACCATCAAAAAGGGCTAAAAGTGTTGAAATGTATCCGGGAATAGTGCCCCATAAGGCGGGTAAAGTCCCCTGTCAACTCCCCTCACCTTCCTCCACACTCTGAAAAAGTCAGAGTTATTTTTTGGAGAACCATCAAAAAGGGCTAAAAGTGTTGAAATGTATCCGGGAATAGTGCCCCATAAGGCGGATAAAGTCCCCTGTCAACTCCCCTCACCTTCCTCCACACTCTGAAAAAGTCAGAGTTATTTTTTGGAGAACCATCAAAAAGGGCTAAAAGTGTTGAAATGTATCCGGGAATAGTGCCCCATAAGGCGGATAAAGTCCCCTGTCAACTCCCCTCACCTTCCTCCACACTCTGAAAAAGTCAGAGTTATTTTTTGGAGAACCATCAAAAAGGGCTAAAAGTGTTGAAATGTATCCGGGAATAGTGCCCCATAAGGCGGATAAAGTCCCCTGTCAACTCCCCTCACCTTCCTCCACACTCTGAAAAAGTCAGAGTTATTTTTTGGAGAACCATCAAAAAGGGCTAAAAGTGTTGAAATGTATCCGGGAATAGTGCCCCATAAGGCGGATAAAGTCCCCTGTCAACTCCCCTCACCTTCCTCCACACTCTGAAAAAGTCAGAGTTATTTTTTGGAGAACCATCAAAAAGGGCTAAAAGTGTTGAAATGTATCCGGGAATAGTGCCCCATAAGGCGGATAAAGTCCCCTGTCAACTCCCCTCACCTTCCTCCACACTCTGAAAAAGTCAGAGTTATTTTTTGGAGAACCATCAAAAAGGGCTAAAAGTGTTGAAATGTATCCGAGAATAGTGCCCCATAAGGCGGATAAAGTCCCCTGTCAACTCCCCTCACCTTCCTCCACACTCTGAAAAAGTCAGAGTTATTTTTTGGAGAACCATCAAAAAGGGCTAAAAGTGTTGAAATGTATCCGAAAATAGTGCCTCATGAGGCGGATTGAGTCCCCTGTCAACTCCCCTTACCTTCCTCCAGAGCCCAGTTCAAAAACTTTAAGTTTGGTAAGAACCATGCTGGGGGGTCTCCAGGCAACAAAATGTATCCGAGCCAAAGTGCACATACAGCGGATGAATTCCTCCATGAAGTTACACAGCCGTTTTTTTTCTGAGTCCTCTCAAAAACCGGGTTTCCGATTTCGTGCAGAAGGTAGCTTGTAAAACATGAACGGTTTTTTACAACGGAGGAGGGGAAGTCTGGATTCCCCTCTCCGTTGTACCTTGCAACGGGGTAGGGGAAAAGTGTTCGGCGCTTCGTCCCGAAGCGCCGAACACTTTTCCCCTTCTCCAATTTTTCAGATCCCTATTTAGGGGCAATGGATGTCCACTTGCGGGAGACGACAGACAGTGGTGCGGTTAGCCAAAGTGACAATGGATGTCCACTTGCGGGAGACGACAGACAGTGGTGCGGTTAGCCAAAGTGACAGACCTAATGTTAGACCAATTTACAGGCAATGGACGTCCACTCTCGGGAGAGAGACCTCCAGCATGTGTCCCTGACATGGAGACTCTGTTTATTTCACTCATCCAGGACAGAGACCGGGGAAATCTCCTCTCTGTGGCCCCTCCAAGACCCCCAAAGGACGGACCACAGACCTCCAGCATGTGTCCCTGACATGGGCACCTCCATAACCTTGCACACCGTGAGTCCCCGGACTCCCGGACTTAAGCACTCCCCCACGGACTAAACCCAGATGTTCACACCCTACAGAACTCCATGCCCCTGGTTAACCTAAAGGGGGTGGATTTTGCGGTGCTTTACCGTCGGCACATCGCTATCCATATTCGGCCTTATTCACGGCACCACCACCCCTTCTGTGGAGGATATTCTCATGCTCCTGGTAACCCTTTAAATAGTCTGATACTGTCAGGGCTCATCACCGCACTTTACAAGCCATAAATAATGTTTAAATGGTCGGGGAAAGTGTTTTTAAACGTCTGGAAGAGAGTTGTAGCCTGTCATTTTGCAGGATATCATTTAACATGGAACCTCTCCTGGAAATGCGCAGAGTATGTCCATTTCCAGGAGAGGTTCCATGTTAAATTATATCCTGCAAAATGACAGGCTATAAGCCAGGAAAAAGTGTTTGAAAGGCGGGGAAAAGTTGTTTAAAATAGTCGGAAAAGTGTTTTTAAACGTCTGGAAGAGAGTTGTTGCCTGTCATTTTGCAGGATATAATTTAACATGGAACCTCTCCTGGAAATGCGCAGAGTATGTCCATTTCCAGGAGAGGTTCCATGTTAAATTATATCCTGCAAAATGACAGGCTATAAGCCAGGAAAAAGTGTTTGAAAGGCGGGGAAAAGTTGTTTAAAATAGTCGGAAAAGTGTTTTTAAACGTCTGGAAGAGAGTTGTTGCCTGTCATTTTGCAGGATATAATTTAACATGGAACCTCTCCTGGAAATGCGCAGAGTATGTCCATTTCCAGGAGAGGTTCCATGTTAAATTATATCCTGCAAAATGACAGGCTATAAGCCAGGAAAAAGTGTTTGAAAGGCGGGGAAAAGTTGTTTAAAATACTCTGATACCTCCAGGGCGCATCACCGCATTTTACAAGCCAGGGAAGGTGTCGGAATCCTGGGTAAACATTGTTTAAATAGTCTGACACCTGGCACTGTATTTGCCCCTGGGAGAGGTTCCATGTTAAATTATATCCTGCAAAATGACAGGCTATAAGCCAGGAAAAAGTGTTTGAAAGGCGGGGAAAAGTTGTTTAAAATACTCTGATACCTCCAGGGCGCATCACCGCATTTTACAAGCCAGGGAAGGTGTCGGAATCCTGGGTAAACATTGTTTAAATAGTCTGACACCTGGCACTGTATTTGCCCCTGGGAGAGGTTCCATGTTAAATTATATCCTGCAAAATGACAGGCTATAAGCCAGGAAAAAGTGTTTGAAAGGCGGGGAAAAGTTGTTTAAAATACTCTGATACCTCCAGGGCGCATCACCGCATTTTACAAGCCAGGGAAGGTGTCGGAATCCTGGGTAAACATTGTTTAAATAGTCTGACACCTGGCACTGTATTTGCCCCTGGGAGAGGTTCCATGTTAAATTATATCCTGCAAAATGACAGGCTATAAGCCAGGAAAAAGTGTTTGAAAGGCGGGGAAAAGTTGTTTAAAATACTCTGATACCTCCAGGGCGCATCACCGCATTTTACAAGCCAGGGAAGGTGTCGGAATCCTGGGTAAACATTGTTTAAATAGTCTGACACCTGGCACTGTATTTGCCCCTGGGAGAGGTTCCATGTTAAATTATATCCTGCAAAATGACAGGCTATAAGCCAGGAAAAAGTGTTTGAAAGGCGGGGAAAAGTTGTTTAAAATACTCTGATACCTCCAGGGCGCATCACCGCATTTTACAAGCCAGGGAAGGTGTCGGAATCCTGGGTAAACATTGTTTAAATAGTCTGACACCTGGCACTGTATTTGCCCCTGGGAAACTTCAAGGTTATATTCATGTTTTATTATTTATTTAATAATCACATGATTTTTACAAAAACAGTATACACAGTATACATATATACAATAATAATAATAATAATAATAATATAACAATATACATAATAAAAACATGAAAAGTGGTGAAAATGAGAAAATGTATCCGAAAATAGTGCCTCCTAATGCGGGCATGTGGACAGTAGCCACAGACTCACAGGCACACACACACATGCAGAGATCCAGGGGGCGGAGCACATGGCTTTTTTTACCCAGAAATAAGTCTATGAGAGGCGGGGAGACTCAGAGGACAGGCTGCGTCACCTCACTTTGTAACCCAGGAAAAGAGCAGGAATTCTGGCTGCGTGAGTGTTAAAAGTGCATTCATCTGTGTTAATCCGACAGCCGCAGAGGTGCTGACGCAAAGCAGGCGGAACAAATTGATTATTTGAACCAGGAATAAATGTTTGCAAGGCGGGGAAAGTGTTCCTGCAGCCCCTCCATAACGGTAATAATGATTAGAAATGATTTCCAGGGCAGAAAGCGTTTTTTAAATGTGGAAAAAAATATGTTAAACTGTTTAAAAAGCACAAAGTGATTTGAGTGCAGTTCTCATGTGTCCCCACAGGAGGGCGCGTCGTCCCAGGGAGCACAGTACATGGTGACAAGGTACGATTTATACCCTAAAATAGCATGCTAAGTGTGGGTGGATTAGTTTCAAAGCATGCACACTCTGCTCATGTCAGACTTCCATCAAATAGACCGGGGAAAACACCTCTCATTAGCCCCTCAAAGACCACCAAAGGACGGACTAAGCAGCTCCAGCACGGCTCCCTCACATGGAGCTCAGGTTATTTCATACCTCCAGGAGAGGGACCGGGAAAACCACCTCTCTGTAGCCCCTGACAGAGCCCCAAAGGACGGACTAAGGACCTCCGGCAACAGTGGCACTTCCATAACCTCGTGCACCGTGAGACCCCGGGCCCCCGGACTTAAGCACTCCCCCACGGACTAAACGCAGATGTTCACACCCTGCAGAATCTCATGCCCCTGGTCACCTTTAAGGGGGGGTGGATTTTGCGGTGCTTTACCGTCCGAACACAAGCATCAATATTCGTCCTCCTTCACAGCAGCAGCAGCAGCAGCAGCAGCAGCACCTGCCCTGCTTTAGGTTCACACTTTAACTTATTTGTATTCGGTTTTTTTTGTTCCCCTCCTCTGCCTTACACATCCTCCCACGCTCGAGCACTCCTCACTCGGACTAAACCCCTCCATGCACACCGCCAGAACCAGAACCTCACGACCCTGGTGACCTTAAAGGTGTTTGTCTTTGTTTGTTTTTGTACTCCACATAGACAGGCAGGTGTTCAGCACCACGCACAGAGCCTACCCGCTACCTCCAGGGCGCATCACCACATTTTACAAGCCAGGAAAGGTGCATGGATCCTGGGTAAACATTGATTAAGTGTTTTTAAATGTGTGGAACAGTGTTTTGTCACTTTCAAAACTCTCCTGTCATTGACCGGAGAATTTGGGTCGATGTTGTATTCAATCTGGCCATTAATATTCCAGTGAGACGAAGTACGTACATTGACCGGAGTGATCCCATGTTAATGTTGTCCAAATACCGGAACATTCCCTAACCCTATTTAGGGGCAATGGATGTCCACTTGCGGGAGACGACAGACAGTGGTGCGGTTAGCCAAAGTGACAATGGATGTCCACTTGCGGGAGACGACAGACAGTGGTGCGGTTAGCCAAAGTGACAGACCTAATGTTAGACCAATTTACAGGCAATGGACGTCCACTCTCGGGAGAGAGACCTCCAGCATGTGTCCCTGACATGGAGACTCTGTTTATTTCACTCATCCAGGACAGAGACCGGGGAAATCTCCTCTCTGTGGCCCCTCCAAGACCCCCAAAGGACGGACCACAGACCTCCAGCATGTGTCCCTGACATGGGCACCTCCATAACCTTGCACACCGTGAGTCCCCGGACTCCCGGACTTAAGCACTCCCCCACGGACTAAACCCAGATGTTCACACCCTACAGAACTCCATGCCCCTGGTTAACCTAAAGGGGGTGGATTTTGCGGTGCTTTACCGTCGGCACATCGCTATCCATATTCGGCCTTATTCACGGCACCACCACCCCTTCTGTGGAGGATATTCTCATGCTCCTGGTAACCCTTTAAATAGTCTGATACTGTCAGGGCTCATCACCGCACTTTACAAGCCATAAATAATGTTTAAATGGTCGGGGAAAGTGTTTTTAAACGTCTGGAAGAGAGTTGTAGCCTGTCATTTTGCAGGATATCATTTAACATGGAACCTCTCCTGGAAATGCGCAGAGTATGTCCATTTCCAGGAGAGGTTCCATGTTAAATTATATCCTGCAAAATGACAGGCTATAAGCCAGGAAAAAGTGTTTGAAAGGCGGGGAAAAGTTGTTTAAAATAGTCGGAAAAGTGTTTTTAAACGTCTGGAAGAGAGTTGTTGCCTGTCATTTTGCAGGATATAATTTAACATGGAACCTCTCCTGGAAATGCGCAGAGTATGTCCATTTCCAGGAGAGGTTCCATGTTAAATTATATCCTGCAAAATGACAGGCTATAAGCCAGGAAAAAGTGTTTGAAAGGCGGGGAAAAGTTGTTTAAAATAGTCGGAAAAGTGTTTTTAAACGTCTGGAAGAGAGTTGTTGCCTGTCATTTTGCAGGATATAATTTAACATGGAACCTCTCCTGGAAATGCGCAGAGTATGTCCATTTCCAGGAGAGGTTCCATGTTAAATTATATCCTGCAAAATGACAGGCTATAAGCCAGGAAAAAGTGTTTGAAAGGCGGGGAAAAGTTGTTTAAAATACTCTGATACCTCCAGGGCGCATCACCGCATTTTACAAGCCAGGGAAGGTGTCGGAATCCTGGGTAAACATTGTTTAAATAGTCTGACACCTGGCACTGTATTTGCCCCTGGGAGAGGTTCCATGTTAAATTATATCCTGCAAAATGACAGGCTATAAGCCAGGAAAAAGTGTTTGAAAGGCGGGGAAAAGTTGTTTAAAATACTCTGATACCTCCAGGGCGCATCACCGCATTTTACAAGCCAGGGAAGGTGTCGGAATCCTGGGTAAACATTGTTTAAATAGTCTGACACCTGGCACTGTATTTGCCCCTGGGAGAGGTTCCATGTTAAATTATATCCTGCAAAATGACAGGCTATAAGCCAGGAAAAAGTGTTTGAAAGGCGGGGAAAAGTTGTTTAAAATACTCTGATACCTCCAGGGCGCATCACCGCATTTTACAAGCCAGGGA